>NC_141542.1:109820000-110120000 GCF_021556685.1 Rattus norvegicus
TCACACTCCAAGGTAGATAGTTGTGAGACGGAAGCCACACTTCCTAATTGTTTTTACAGTCAATGTTTGGACACACCTCATGTGTTAGTTAGCATTTCTCTTTCTGCAACAAAACACTATAACCAAAAAGCAAGTTGAAGATGAAAGGGTTTATTTGGCTTACACAGCCAGGTTATTGTTTATTATTCAAGGAAATCAAAGTAGGAACTCTAAACAGGCTGGGAACGTGCAGGCAGGAGCTGATGCAGAGGCCATGAAGGGTGCTGCTTACTGGCTTGTTCCCCATGGCTTGCTCAGCTTGCTTTCTTGTAGAACTCAGGGCCACCTACCCAGGAAGGGCCCCACCCACAATGGGCTGGGCCCTCCACCATCAATCCCTAATAAAGAAAATGCCTCACAGCTGGATCTTATGGAGGCATCTTCTCCGTTGAGGTTCCTTTCTTTTAGATGACTGTAGTTTGTGTCTGGTTGACATTAGCCAGCACACCCCACTTTCCACCTAAAGATCTTCACATTATCCTTCTGAGGTTGAGTTACATGAACAAGGGATGTTCTCAGCTTTTACGTTTTCTTTGTGCTCACATTCAAGAATGGATAGTTTGCCAATTTGGCTGGTGGGGAGGATTCAAACGTGATAAGATAAAAAGTTTATATGTAAAATAATGTTTGTAGTGGTTTGAATAAGAATGGCCCCCCCATGATCCATATATTTGAGTGCTTAGCCCTGCTTTTCCCCAGACCCCCAGGACTAAGTTTTAAGGCATTTTATATAACGGACTCATTATGGACTTCGAGACATTTCGTCATCTGTTCACAGGTGTCTTCACAAATAATAGAGAAAAGCAGATGAATATTTGATAGGAACAATGAAAGCAGAAATTGAATGAGGAGAACAAAATCCCATGTAGGAGCTAAATGTAATATATCCATATACTGATGCCTTGCTAGCGTTTCTTTTCTTTTCTTTTTTTTTGCAATCAGCAAGAGGGTTTATTGTCAGGATACACAGGTACCTGCGGGCAACTCAGTCAACTCAGAAGAACTGGTGCGCCCAGCAAGACCGGGGATGGGTTTTTATAGGGTTCTGGGGAGCAGAAGCAGGCATACAGAAGCAGATGCATGGTTACAGGGACTTGATTGGTGGATTCAAATGAGGCGCGGATGCATGGTTACACAGCAAAAGAGTATGTGCAGGCTGGGGCGTCCGGAATGTCAGGGGCTAGGGGCTTATCCCTTCCTGCCAGATGGCCTATGAGTCACTTGGTAGCGTTTCTTAAATGAAAATACCTTCCGGAGAGATAACACAACATTTTGCCTTACAAGAAGAACAAGAGCCCAAGTTCTGTCTCCAGAACCCATGCTAAAGAAACAGTTTTTCTAGGAATGAGCTGCTCACTGGTCAGCCCTAAACACATATACAAATAAGCAACACTAAGGAGACTCTAAGTTGCGCATGTTGCATGTGAAGAGATAAAAATATGGTATAAATAAAAAAACTAACAATTAAGGAAGGGATGAATTTAAGAGGAAGTGGAACGAACAAGATGGATGCTGAAGAGGGATGGATGGAAACAATTCTGTAAAGTAAATTATAATGAACTTCTTACAAAAGAAGAAGGAAAGGCAGTCGGACACTGTGGCCTATGCTTGAAATCCCAGCACCAGGGAGGGAGAAAGCTGAATCCCTGGGGTTTGTTAGCAAATCAGCCACCTTGCTTGGAAAATTTTAAACCACAGAGAGACCCCATCTTAAAGATAAAAAGATACACGACACTTAAGAATCACTGGAAACTGGGGCTGGGGATTTAGCTCAGTGGTAGAGCGCTTACCTAGGAAGTGCAAGGCCCTGGGTTCGGTCCCCAGCTCCGAAAAAAAGAACCAAAAAAAAAAAAAAAAAAGAATCACTGGAAACTGTCATATTAATTCCACTTTTCCAGGCACACATGCATTCTCCTGGGTGAACATGCACATGTGTATAACACACATGGTCATGCATGTACACTCACCTTTCCCACACAAACATGCACACACATTTAACACAGAGGCACAGACACAGTTGGGCATGATGGGGCCTGGGGAGATGGCTCAGTAAAAGGTCTTCTGCAAAAGCATGAGAACCCCAGTGTATATCCTCAGTAACCATTAAGAAAGCCAGGTGTGGTGGTATATACCTTTAATTATGGATCAGGAGTGTCAGAGAAAGGCAGATTCCTGGGGTTTGCTGGCCAGTCAGAGGACTCGATGAGTAAACTTCATGTTCTATAGGATATCTTGTGTCAAAGAAGGAGGGGGGGGAGAATCATTAATGATGATATTTGATATTGACCTCTGGCCTTCATATGCACATATGCATCCGCACCAGAACACACATGGACTATGAAAAAGTATACACAAATAGACACATGATTATTTAATCAAAGTAATTTAAAGTTGATGGGTGTGGAAAACAATAGAAGAGAAAGTAGGCACAATGAATACAATTTCTAATGGAAAACCTCCAGGCACTCTTCGATTAAAGGAAATGGTCAAAAGATCTTAGAGTTACATTGAATTTTATCTTAGCATGAATGTTAATCTAGGCATTACCAAGTTGTGTTGGTACCTGAGATAAACCTGGAAGCGTCCTGCTACTTTGTTTGCCTGTCATGATGGATACATTTGTCTGTGTTTATCATCAAATACTTCTGTTATTCTTCTTGAATAATTTAAATTTCTCCCTGTCTGGCCTATTTCAAATAAGTTACTTACAAAGTTATTGTTTTATTTTTAAAGCTCAATAAACCTTATATAATGTTGGTTCATTAATTAGCAGAAAATATTTTAGCACTTTGTAAATGTATTGAATGTATTGCCAAACAATCAATGACCTTGGCAATAGCCTGAGTTGTTTGGGCTTTACACACACACACACACACACACACACACACACACACACACACACACAGAGACACACACACACAGACACAGACACAGACACACACACACACACACACACACACACACACACACACACACACACAATTTCTTTGTTTATAAAACTGGACCAAAAGGTAAAGCAAAAGCATTTTAAACATGCACTTTCACTTATAAACACTATTAAACAAATTTTTATTCTGAATTACTAGTGATATTTTCTTCCTAGAAATCATAATATATAAGCAAAAAAACAATAACAACAAATAACCCAGTAAGGAAAAATGCCCAGGTGATGCACTATGAAACAAAAACTCTACAAAAACCCCACCGAGTTTATTTTGAGATGGTTCTGTCTTGCTGGCACAGGGTCTGCCCTAAAGTGTGTTTGTCTACCCAGTGAGACTCTACTGGAGAAAGCTAATTTTTTCCTTTACCAGTGGTTGTCAATTGGGAGTAGCTTTTTGGTCAGGAATGGAAGATCATGTTCACTTTCCTCTCTCAGTGCTGGGACTTAATCTAGCTTGGATTTATGCATGCTCTGCGTATGCTGCCACAGTCTCTGAGAGACACATGTGCATCAGTCCTGTTGTGTCTTGGGGGCGTCTATCTTAGGGTTACTATTGCTGTGATGAAAGACCTTGATCGAAGCAACTTGGGGAGGAAAGGGTTTATTTGGCTTGTTCCCACACCATAGTTCATTATCAAAGGAAGTCAGCATAGAAACTCAAACAGGCAGTAGAGAGGCCATAAAGGTATGCAATGTGCTGGCTTGCTTCCTATGGCTTGTTAAGCCTGCTTTCTTATGACCAACATCCTAGGGGTGGAATCATCAACAGTAGCTGAACCCTTTCCATCAATCATGTCTTGAAAAAATATCCTACAGACTTTGCTACCACCTGATCTTATAGAGGTATTTTTCTCAATTGAGACTCTGTCCTCTTTGATGATACTATGTTACACCAAACTGAAACAAAAGTAACAAGCACGGCATTGTTTTCTTGATGTCTTCAATCCCTGCTGGCTCTTAAAATCTTTCCAGCTTCTCTTCTGCAAAGGTCCCTGAGCTGTTAGGGGAGAGGTTTTGATGGAGAGATCCCATTTAGGGCTCTGTGTTCCAACGTGTCTCATTCATTGTATACGGTTGTGTATTTGTTCCCATCTAGTTCAGGTAGAATCTTCTCTGATGATGGCTGAGCGAGACATTTATATACAGGTATAGCAGAATGCACTTAGAAGTCATTAGATTGATACATATTGCTATGTTTCTTTAGCAGAACAAACAGTATTTGTTTTCCCCTTAGGTTCACGGTCTATCTAGTTTCAGGTTCTTGGACATGTGGGCAGTGTTAGGCATTGGTTCCATTTCATGGTGTAGGCTTTAAGTACAATCAGATAGAGTTTGGTTGCCCCACAGTGTTTATGACAAGTATGGCTCCAGTACATCATGTAAGCAGGTCACCTTTGCAGACCAGAGAATTTTTAGCTGGGTTGGTGTTTACCTTTCTGTCAACGAGGGTGCTGAGGGTGCCTGGAAGAGAATGGGGGACAAGAAACACGAAGAAGGACACCAAGACAAGAGTCTGATCAAGGCGACAATTTTATTTTTCCCAAGGCTGAATTTATACCATAACAGGGTAACAGAGGGAGGGGGGAAATGTGAAACATTTTCTTAGGCCAAGGATACAGTATTTGTGTGGTTAGATGATGTCAACAGGATATTGGTTTTTCAGAAAGGTTACAGGTCATCCCATTGGGCATCTTGACGTCAGATGTATTTCTCAGCAAGGTCTTAGCTTTATTATATCATTATTCATCCTGACCACCAGATTTGTATTAGTCTTCTGCAGCTGGCTGGGGATTTTCCATGAATCCAGTCATACTTAACACTAACCATAATAATAACATCAATAATGGAGGGTTTCAGGGGCATCACTCCCAACACCTTTCTCCTCTGGTAGCATGCAGAGTACTTTCCAGTGCCGTGACCACTATTTAGTAGGGGTGAAGGGTTTTAGTTAGGCACTTCTCTATGTTCAATGAGATATGTTGTTTCTTTCTTTCTTTCTTTCTTTCTTTCTTTCTTTCTTTCTTTCTTTTTTTTTTTTTAGATTCAATTGATAAGATATAATTGCCCACTTAAACATACAAAGCGCGGTACCATCCATCCTTTAAGAACATTGATAACCTGTAAATACACAGAGTGAGATCTTTACGTCAGCTTCCATTGTCTTGCCACGGCTTCTCGGCCTCTCCTCTTCCTCTCTTCCCAAGATATGTAATTTCTAACTACAGGGATTGACTATCAGTTTGTGGAGAGCAATAAATGACTTTAGCAATAGCCCCCTGTTTGGGCTTTCCATGGCATCTCTTGGCCAACAGCTCAAGTAGATTTAACCTACCTGGCACCATAAGTTTCTTTTGGTGGCAAGATATGTCGGGTTGAGGTATTGTCTCCCTGTCATTTGGTGACTCCATTTAGATTTAATTTATGAATATATGTTAAGAAGCTTCTACTATAGTAAGCTTTCATGTGACCCTTCAGATGATCCTTTGCTTTAGCTGTCCCTCTGTGGGTTTTTACCCCCTTTCTCTCCTCCTCTCTATTTAATCCCCTCATTCTAGTCTTTCTCTCCTGTCTCTCCAAAACTATGTATTCCACTTTTCCTTTCTCAGGGAATCCTTCCCACTCCCTTACTCTAACCTAACCTCTGTGTTTATATCAGCATGCCTATTGGAGACTTAAAAGTTGACATCAACTTAATAGCTAATACATATCACATTTGTCTTTTCAGTCTATATTTTTTCACTCAGGATGAAAATTTCTAGTTCTGTCTTACCTGACAACTTCATTTTTTAAAAACATTTTTAAAGTAATAGTCCATTGTGAAAATGTACCATGTGTTCTTTATACATTCATCCATTGATGGACAACTAGGCTATTTCCAGTTCCTAACTATTATGAATGAAACAACAGTGAATAAGTATGAACGAGTGTCCTGTTGTAGGGTACAGAGTCCTTCATTTATGCCTGAGAGTGGTATTGCAGGGTCTTGAGGGAAATCCATCCCAATCTTTCCAAGGAATTGCTACATCTATTTCCGTAGTGGCTGTACAAATTTGCACTCCCATCAGCAGTGGATAATGGTTCCTCTTATTCCCACATCCTTACTAGCATAAGCTATCATTAATCTTGGCCAGTCTGACAAGCGTAATCTCAAAGTAGTTTTGATTTGCATTTCCCCAATGACTGGAAATGCTGAAAACATTGAGTGTTTCTCATCTACCTGTGCTGCATCTTTTGTGAATACTGTTTATGGTTGTAATCCATTTTAGAATTGGATCGTTTTTCTTGAGATCTAGTTTATCTTTTTAGTTCTTTACATATTTTAAAGATTAGCCCTCTGTAGAGGGCCGCAATAACATTCGCCACCACTAGATGGCGCTGGCTTCCACTGAGCCCCACGTGGAAGGCCGAGCTAGACAAGATGGCGCTGGCCTCCGCCGCGCCAGCCGACTTCCTTTCAGGAAGTTAACTGTGTGCGCATGTGCAAGAGTGCCTTCGTGCCAGGTCTTTGCCCATTCCGGGGCGTGCCTTATGAGATCATGGGTAAGCGACCAATCAGGTGTGGATGCGCCGAGCTAGGGTGTATATAGCCGCGCCATGCGGGCGCGTGGGGGCTTCTCCTTAAAGATATTAATAAAGTTTGGTCGCAGCTAGGATTCCTATGTCCACGCGTGTTTTCTTGCTAGCGAGGTCGCGCGTGGGACAGCCCTCTATAGGAGGTATAGTTGGTAAGCATCTTTTCCAATTTTGTATCCTGCCTCTTTCCCCAAAATGGAGAGAAGCCTTTTGATTTCATGAAGTTCCATTTATTAATTTCTGTTCTTAGTGCCTGTGCTATTGGTGTCCTGTTCAGGAATTACTTTCCTGTGCCAATGACTTCAAGATTATTTCCCACATTCTCTTCTATCAGAATCAGTATGTCTTCACTTATGCTGAGGCCCTGGATATATGGAGTTGAGTTTTGTTCAGGATGGTAAGTTTGGAACTATTTGCATTCTTCTATATACATCCATTCAGCTTGACCATCATCATTTGTTAAAGATGTTGTCTTTTTCCAGTGTGTATGTCTGGGGTCTTTACCAAAAATCAGACATCCATAGGTGTTTGGAATTTTGTATGCATCTCCAATTTGATTCCTTGATCAACTTGTGTGTTTTTGTGTCAATGCCATGCCATGCTGTTTTTATTACTATAGCTCTGTAGTATAATTCGAATTCAAGGATGGTGATACCTCCAATGGTTCTTTTATTATCCTAGTGATTTAGGTATCCTGTTTTGTTTAGTGTGTATGTGTTTATTTTCATATGACGCTGAGATATTTGTCCTTTCAAGTTCTGTGGAATATTATGTTGGAATTATTATGGGGATTTTGTTGAGCTTCATAGATTGATTTTGGTAGGATGGCTGTGTTCACTATACTAATTCCACTGATTCATAAGCATGGGAGATCTTTCCATCTGGTATCTTTTTCAATCTCCCTTAATAATAATAATGATAATGATAATAACGATAATGGTAATGATAATAATAATAATAATAATAATAATAATAATAAATTTTTATCCTACAAGTCTTTCATTTTCTTGGTTATAATTACCTGGATATTTTTGAGACTATTGTGAAAGGTATTATTTCTTTCTCAGTCTTTTTGTCATTTGCATATGTGAAGGAGACTGATTTTTATGAGTTAATTTTTGTTTCTTGCTACAATGCCAAAAGTAAATATTAGCCGTAAAAGTTTCCAGGTGGAGTCTTTATTTTTTTAATGTATACAATTATATCTTCTGCAAATAAAGATATTTTGATTTCTTCATGTTCTATTTGTATCCCTTTGATCTCTTTCAGGTGTCTTATTGCTCTAGTTAAGACTGAAGTATTATATTGAATATGTATGGGAAAAGTGGATAACCCTGTCTTATTCCTGATTTTATTCTTGATTCCTGTTGGCTGTGGGTTTGAGGGGTGTGTGTGTGTGTGTGTGTGTGTGTGTGTGTGTGTGTGTGTGTGTCCCTTAACTCCCTGGTCTCTCTAGGACTTTAATTGTAAGGTGTTGGATTTTGTCAAAGGTCCCCTTTGCATTTAATGAGATGATCCTTTACTTTTGTTTTTCAGTCTGTTTATGTGTTGAATTACATTTATTGCTTTGGATATGTTGAGCCATGCCAGAATCTTTATGATGAAGACTATTTGATCTTGGTAGGTTCTGATATTTAGTTTACAAGAATTTTATTGAAAAAAATTGCATCTGTGTCCCTAAGAAAAATTGGTCTGTAATTTTCTTTCTTTGTTGCATCTTTATGAGGTTTAGGAATCAGGCTAATATGACATCACAAAACGACCTAGTCAATCTTGCTTCTGTTTTTATATTCTGGGAATAATTTGAGGACTATCAGCATTAATTTTTATTAGAAATTCTAGTTGAATTCTGTGCTGAATGTATCTGGCCCTGGATACTTTTTGATTGAGAGACTTTTAATTACTTCTTATATATCACTAGGGGCTACAGGTATGTTTCAATTGTGTATTTCGTTTTGATTTAACTTTGGTTCATTGCATATATCAAGAAGAATTTCCATTTCTTTTAAAATTTCCATTTCAATAGAGTACAGTCTTTCAAAGTATATCCTAATTATTCTCTGGATACCCATGGTGTCTATTGTTAGGTCCCCTGTAATCTCTAATCTTATTAATTCTGATCTTGTATCTCCATCTTTTGTTTAACTTGGCTGTCAATCATTAATTTTATGAAAAAAACCCTCTGTTTTTATTGATTCTTTGTATTTTTTTTGTTTTTTGCTAGTTTCTCTTTTATTGACTTCAGCCCTGAGTTTGATTATTTCTTGCTGTGTACTCCTTTTGCATGTTATTTCTTTTCATTCTAGAACTTCAAGGCATGCCGTTAAGTTGATAATATAATATCTACCCATTTTTTTTCCTGTAGGCACTTAGTGCTTTGAACTTGCCTCTTACAACTGCTTTCATTGTGTTTCGTAAGTTTGGGTATGCTGTGTATTCATTTTCATTCAATTCTAGAACATCTTTAATTTCTTTGTTTCTGTCTGGACCCATTTTTTCATTCAATAATGAGGTGTTTAGTTTTTATAAGTTATTAAACTCACTGTTGGTTTTGGTGTTGTTGATGTCTAGCTTTAATCCATGGGAGTCAGATAGATGCAGAGTGTTATATCAACTTTTTGATGTCTGTTGAGGTTCACTTTTTGTCCAATATGTGGTCTATTTTGGAGAAAGTTCCATGAACTGCTGGGAAGAAAGTATTCTTTTATGTTTGGATGACATGCTCTGTAAATATCTGATAGGTTCATTTGATTTATGACATCACTTAGTGCCCTCATGTTTCTATTTTGGGTCTGGATGTCCTGTACATTGGTGAGAATAGGGTATCAAAGGATAGAGTTTTTTTTACCATGTGTGGTCACTAAGTGATTTTAGCTGTAGTAGTGTGTCGTTTATGAACTCGTGACCTTGTGTTTTAGTGCACCAATGCTCAGAGTTGCAGTATATTCCTGGCGGATGTTTTCTTTGATGAGTGTGTTGCATTTTTCCCTCCCTCTTCCAATTACTTTAGGAGTTTTAGACTGATACCATTTTTTTTAGATATTAAAACGACTACACCTGTTTGCTTCTTAAATGCATTTGTCTGGTATATCTTTTTTCCATTATTTTACCCTGAGTTGGTGTATATCCGTATTGGAAAGGGGAATTCCTTGGATGTAGGACAAAAAGGTGGATCCTGTTCTCTAATCCAACATGTTAAGCTATGTCTTTTTATTGTGGAATTGAGACCACTAGTGTTCTGAGTATCAGCAGAATTTGTTGATTCCTGTTATTTTGTTGTTATGGTGTCTCCCCTCTCCTCTCCTTTTGATTTGTTGGTCTTTGATTATTTAATCATTTTGTTTTCTTTGGTGTGGTTAATATCTTCAGATTGAAGTTTTCCTTCAAGTGCCTTTTTGTAGAGCTTGATCAGTAAACAGATACTGCTTAAGTTCTTCTTCTTCTTCTTCCTCCTCCCCCTCCCCCTCCTCCCCCTCCCTCTCCCCCTCCCCCTCCTCCTCCTCCTCCTCCTCCTCCTCTTCCTCTTCTTCTTCTTCTTCTTCTTCTTCTTCTTCTTCTTCTTCTTCTTCTTCTTCTTCTTCTTCTTCTTCTTCTTATCATGGGATACTCTTTTTTTAATCTATTGTTATTGAGGGTCTTGATGAGTAGATTAATGTTGCTTAGCATCTCCTGTTTCATAGTTTGTAGAACATCCATCCTAGCCCCTCTGGCCTTTAGAGTCTCTATTGAAAAGTCAGTTATGTGTTTGTCTTCCTTTCTGTGTGACTTGGTCTTTTCCCTTGAAGCTTTTAATATTCTCTCTTTGTTCTGTGTGTTTTGTGTTTTGGTTATTATGTGTGATGGAAAGATTATTTTCTATTCCTGTTTGTTTGTGTTCTATATGCTTCCTGTACCTTGATTAGTCACCTCATCTCTAAGCTTGGGAGATATTTCCTGTGATTTCATTGAAATGATTTCCTGTTTCTTTGATTTGGTTTTCTTCTTCCCCATTTATTCATATTACTCATATATGTGATATTTTCACATTGTCCATGTTTTTCTAGATATTTTGTGCCTAGAGTTAACACTTTCTTTACCTAGGTACCAAATTCTTCTATCTTTTTCCTGCAATGCACGAGTGTCTTTCTCCTACTCTTCTTGGGGAAGCTTGTCTCTGAGTTACTTATCCAAATTCCTAAAGTTTTGATTTCAAGTTTTAACTAAATTTACATTTCTTTATGGATTTTATTTCTAATTTCATGTCTTGAACTGCTTTCAATATTTCATTCTACTGTATTTTCATAGACTTTATTTTGGGATTTATTCGTATCTTCTTTAAGGTTCTTGAACATATTCATAATAGCTATTTCAAAATCTTTGTCTTATACTTCAGTTAAATTACATTTCTCAGGAGGGCTTACTCTTTATTTATTTTTTTCTTTTTTTTGGAGCTGAGGACTGAACCCAGGGCCTTGTGCTTGCTAGGCAAGCATGCTACCACTGAGCTAAATCCCCAACCCCTCAGGAGGGCTTACTCTGGTATGGTAGGGCAGTTGGGTTTGGGTGGAGACATATAATCTTGGTTGTTTGTGATTTTTTATTTTTGCTAGTTTCTAAGCATCCTGAATTGGGGTTGGTGTTATTGTTGATACCTGGTTTTGTTCTTGTTGGGTGAGTATCCTGTTCGTTGTTTTTTGTGGCCTTCTCTGGATCTAGGTGACTGTGTGGCAACTGTGGGTTGCTTGGTAGGAGTGTTTCTGTGAGCTGTTGGGAGGCAGAGAGGAATAAACATGGGCTATGAGAAAAAGGGCTGAAAGAGGTTTCATGAAAGAGCTATAGGGATCCTGTTTATATCTAGAGGTGGAGTACAGGGAGTTTGGAGATGTATTGAGAAAAGTGAATTCTATAAGTTGCTTGTGTGAAGGCATAGAATTATCTGGAGAGACAGGTGAAAGACCTAGGAGGTTACTGAGTCTGAGCCCAAAGTTGGTGAGTGAGGTTGAGGTGGGAGGAGGGGCACCTGTAACAGGTTGTTCTTGGGATGAGGGTGAAAATGGAGAGATCTAATGGAGGGCAGGAAGGAGAGTGTGATTCACCTACTTGTGTCCTTTCCAGGTGTGGTCAACTGGACTCTCTGGGTTTTTAGATGTTGAGAACTGACTAGAAGGAAAATGAGGAACTAGACTTGTAGGCTGAGAGAGTCCAGAGGAAGGAAGAAAGCTAGGTCACCAGCAAAGGGGAGGAAAGGTGGAGTCCCTGGGGAATGGAGGCAGGGTGGGAGGACAGGTTTCTGCAACTGGCCTACTACAGGGCTATGGAAATTGCAATGGAGGGCAGGAAGAAGATCGAAGCATATCCCCAGCTTCCTAGGCCGGTGTGGCCTCATAAAACCAGGGAGCCCAGCTGACCACACCTGGAAAGGACTCAAGGAGGCGAATCACCATCTCAGGTGGCGAAAACTCCAGGTAGTGAAAGCTGATTCTCTGTGGAAGCTGAGATAAGGGAGCTGAGGAAACAGGGTGCACAGCAAGGGGTAGCTCCCAGAAAATGGAGGCACAGGTAGAGAACTGGACCCTGAACACGATCTGCTTCAGGCCTGGGCACGAGCTACTTGTCTTTAAATAAGTGGAAACGTGGTGGGAGTTGGATTTGGTTATGGGATTATATTCAGATGCACATCCATTAATATTTCCTAAAGGCACTGTCACAGTACTAAATTCTTATTCCCGTAGGATAAAAAAAATGGATGTAAATATTTTATTATTCATTTCTGTCATGACATTCTCTCTGTGGGGTAAACGCCAACCAGATGGTCTATGGCAACCCAGCAGGAAGGCAGCTGGCCTCCACTTGCTCTGTGTACGTGGGTTAGCAGCCAGGCAAGAGGCATTTGTTTTCTTTGCACTTTGCAACACGACAACAAATATATCTAAGGTGTAACTCACACACTGCAAGTGAGCACCGGGAGCTGAGGAATTAATTATATAAACAGTGCCAAGTAAAATCTTACAGACATGTTTATGTGTTTGCTTATGTTGTGTTTGAGCTAGATTACATTCACAATAAAATAGTTGACGTTAGAAAACCCCTTGGCAATGCTTAATGTATTTCAGTTTAAAAATATTTCATGAATTGTATTATTGCATTTCATAAGCACACCCATTTTGGGACTTCATTTAAGGCATGCTTCTACATGGTGATATATTTATTTACCTCATGTATCATTATTAGTTATTAGTAGACATACAATAAGAAGCTAAAAGGTAATCAAGAAATGCTACTTTAGGAAACGGACTCAATCACAGTCCATAAATAACTTTTACAAATAATTAATCATTTACATTAAGATCTCCATTAACTTTCACATTTCATGAGAACACAGGTTAAAGAATAACATTAAATTTTTTTCTGTAGATTCTTAGAGCTATATTTTTTTAGACAAAGGAATAGAATTTGGTAGTAGATGTTCAGAGAAAAGTTTTATATTTTCCACAAATTAAATTTAATCTGAATCCAAATCATTTCACTTTGCTCAAGCAAATATCCCCAGGGTGGGACATGCGATGTCTTTCCGTTGTTAAGGAGTCTCAGTCCTGGCATTCAGTACTCCCGGCTTTCTAGTCTTGATGTCTAGTATTCTCTATTAGTTATTTTATTTATTTACATTTCAAATGTTATCCTCCTCTCCAGTTTCCCCTCCAAAAGTCCCCTAGTCCTCCCTCCTCCCCCTGCCTCTATGAGCTTGCTCCCCACCCACCCATCCATTCCTGCCTCAGTGCCCTAGCATTCCCCTACGCCAGGTCATTGAGCCTGTGCAGGACCAAGGGGCTCCCTTCCCAATAAGAATAATTTTATTCTTCCCGAGATCTTACTGCTTCCCCTTTTAAGGGCTGTGGGATGGAAAATGCCTTTGTCTGACCTGTGCGACCCACTGACCATGGCTTATAGCCATGAAGACTTCTAGCCATATATGTTACCCTTAAGTATACCCTTTTCTTTTGCAAATGATAAGCCTTTCAAGACAATCAAATCTTTATTTTTGCTGTATTTATAAAATTAGGCCTGAAAGTGAAGCAAAGCATCATTACTGTCTATGATAACTCTTAGACCCTATTAGAATTGTTTTTATTCTAAAACACATCTATTCTAAAATACCAGCTGTTATCTTTAAACAAGTGAAATTTTGATAAGAAATTGATGGGGGGTGTGTAATATATTCAGATTTACATTGATATTTTTTTAAAAGAATGAATTGGGTCGTATACCAAAAGTTCTGATTTCTATAGAATTAAAACATATTTGACTTCTGCCCTTTAAGGACAAGAACAAAAATTCATGTGAAATGGAGACTACAATGTGAATGAGTCAACAATTTTTTTTTTAGGTGCAGCGAACTTTATCGATGGTATTCAAGAGAGTAGAGAGGGATTCCTAGGCCCCTTCTGTTATTATGGGGGTCTGGGATGGAATTGTGAGGGAGATGCTCAGTGTTGGGGGCTGAGTTGGGATGGGGACTCCTCAGCAACTGAGGGCCTCTCTCTTGCTCTCAATATCCTTGCTGGGCTGGGTGGTCCAGGGTTTTTTGCTCCTTGGAGGCCATTGTAGGCCATGAGGTCCACCACCCTGTTGCTGTTGCCATATTCATTGTCAGCCCAAGAAATGAGCTTTATGAAGTTGTCATTGAAAGCAAAGCCAGCCCTAGCATCAAAGGTGGAAGAGTGGGAGTTGCTATTGTAGTCACAGGAGGCAACCTGGTCCTCAGTGTAGCCCAGGATGCCCTTTAGTGGGCCCTCGGATGCCTGCTTTACTGCCTTCTTGATATCATCATTCTTGGGAGGTTTCTCTAGCCAGTATGTCAGATCCACAATGGATGCATTGTGGGTAGGAACACAGAAGGCCATGCCAGTGAGCTTCCTGTTCAGCTCTGGGATGACTTTGTTCACAGCCTTGGCAGCACCAGAGTCAACAATCTTATTGAACATATTTATAGGATCCTGGGAATGATAGACTTCAAAGAGGTAGGATTGGAGGTAGGAAGAGAGTACTGCTGGAGTAAGGAGGCACGGGGTGAACAAGTCTGCTTGAGAAGATAATTGTACAGGGAAAAGAACACCACCTCTGTGAGACAGGAGAAGATGAGAGGCCAAATAAGGTGGTACATGGGAGCGGTGGCATGTTAGATAGGCATAATTGGTAAATTGTTGTAGTACAAAGGTATGTGACAGTTGTAAGATTTGTTTCTGAGGTTCCTAGAAAGCAATTTTACCACTTGCTGTCTTTTTAGCTCCCGACGCAGCTGGTTATGTCTGAAATTATGGTTCAGACACTTAAAGACTATCCTCTTGACTATTTGCCATGACTAGTGAGTAAGTTCAAACTCTGGGAGACACCACACATCTTGGTTGCAAGAAAATAGAGTAGATCTCGGCTCGGAAACGTCCCTCCTTCTGACTAAGCAGTCACAGTGTGGGCATATTGAGCAGGCTGCAGAGGGGAAAGGCATTAGGCGTCTTCTCCAGCCATGAACTCTATGAAACAGAAGGCTAGTCTGTTAGGCGAGATAAGAAAAATAATCATCCCTCAGAAAATTGGACATTGAACTGCCTGAGGATCCAGCTATACCTCTCTTGGGCATATACCCAAAAGATGACCCAACATATAAAAAAGACACATGCTCCACTATGTTCATCGCAGCCTTATTAATAATAGCCAGAAGCTGGAAAGAACCCAGATGCCCTTCAACAGAGGAATGGATACAGAAAATGTGGTACATCTACACAATGGAATATTACTCAGCTATCAAAAACAATGACTTTATGAAATTCGTAGGCAAATGGTCGGAACTGGAAAATATCATCCTGAGTGAGGTAACCCAATCACAGAAACACACACATGGTATGCACTCATTGACAAGTGGCTATTAGCCCAAATGCTTGAATTACCCTAGATGCCTAGAACAAATGAAACTCAAGACGGTTGATCAAAATGTGAATGCTTCACTCCTTCTTTAAAAGGGGAACAAGAATACCCTTGGCAGGGAATAGAGAGGCAAAGATTAAAACAGAGACCGAAGGAACACCCATTCAGAGTCTGCCCCACATGTGGCCCATACATATACAGCCATCCAATTAGACAAGATGGATGAAGCAAAGAAGTGCAGGCCGCCGACAGGAGCCGGATGTAGATCTTTCCCGAGAGACACAGCCAGAATACAGCAAACACAGAGGCGAATGCCAGCAGCAAACCACTGAATTGAGAATAGGACCCCCGTTGAAGGAATCAGAGAAAGAAGTGGAAGAGTTTGAAGGGGCTCGAGACCCCATATGTACAACAATGCCAAGCATCCAGAGCTTCCAGGGACTAAGCCACTACCTAAAGACTATACATGGACTGACCCTGGACTCTGACCTCATAGGTAGCATTGAATATCCTAGTAAGAGCACCAGTGGAAGGGGAAGCCCTGGGTCCTGCTGAGACTGAACCCTGAGTGAACGTGATTGTTGAGGGGAGGGTGGTAATGGGGGGAGGTTGGGGAGGGGAACACCCAAAAAGAAGGGGAGGGGGAGGGATTAGGGGGATGTTTCCCCTGAAACCGGGAAACGGAATAACACTCGAAATGTATATAAGAAATACTCAAGTTAATAAAAAAAAAAGAAAAAAAAAGAAAAATAATCAGAAGTTTGAGGAGGAAGTAAAGGCTAGAAATGCAAACCAAGTCATCAACGCACTGTGTCATGGGACGTGTTTACTGTGATCCTCGTATAGGTTTCCTTGTCATCGAGGAAGGACAGCTATGGGGAATAAATAATTAGTAAGAGACAGGATTCCATTAACCTATGCTTTGGGATCTCTGTATCTTAGCTTAAAGGAGGAGAGTCTGCTTTGTGAAAAGAACAGTTAGAACGAGTCATTCTAATGGTAGAATAGAGACAGAAAATACAACTTTTTAAAAAAAGGTTTTAATTTCATTACCAGTTGCAGATCCCCAAGAGAAGATACACACATTCACACACACACACACACCTTTGATGAGTTGTGTAATATTTTATTTTAATGGTATTTTTAAAATCAAAACAAACCAAAAATAATCAAGATACATATAGGCTTTGTAACATAAAACTAGCTTGTCTGTAAAATATATATACAAAAATCATATATACAGATATGTGGATTTCTAGACATTATTAATAAACAGGTAGAAAAATGTGACTTTTAGGTACCTCCAGTTTTAAGTATTATTCCCGCACATTTATTTTATGTCTCTAGATTAAAATTTAAGGGCATTTTTCATAGCTCAGAAGATTGCAGAGAGGAAGCACAGTTTGCGAAGGAAAACTGTAGTGATATCTTTGAAGATACTGCACTATGTAGGTGTTACAGTAATTCTAGAAAGTTGTTGGAAATATCGAACCCTGTCATATTTCATTAGCGTTATCACTGCATAATTGCTTTCATATGGCACATTCATTTACTTATTTGTATCTTGTTCTTTTGATGCTACTAAGACTTATTACAATCCTGTTTGAAAAGTAAGCTGACTTTTTTACTTTGCCCACGTATTTATTTTTGTTATTTTCTTGTACACTCAATAAAAACCAGGCTTATCTTTGATGCCTAGTTAACCTGGGTGTGAATTAACTTTTGCCAAAGGCAAGGCTTGGTGCTCGATGGTGGGAGGTTGACTGCTCAAAGACGTGCACCTGTTAGCACAGTTAGGCTCCAGACATGTTTTTCTAGAGATGGTTGCAGTAACGTATGTCAGAGTTAGAAGGAAGGGCTGCAGTTGGGTCTGAGCTTCAGCCCATTCAGGTCCAGGATACAGTTTAGAAATTCTGCAATTACGCCACCAAGTGCCAAGTTAGTGTCTCACAACCAAACAACTGGTGTTTGATTTGTGAAGACAAGACGTTGTACCGAGTTAGATATAAGAACAAAACACATCTCATAAACCTTCTCATGCCGTAACGGTTTCATGAAGCTGCTCTGGTAAATAAAATTCTTTACATCCTTAACCGCAAGGCACTTAGAAGGAAAAGGATGTGGGGATCCAGTGCTAGGCGACTGTTATTAATTACACCAACAAGTGCATAATAAAAACTCAATGAATTTAAGCAAGTGAGTCATTGGAGAACATTTAGTGCTTTACAAACTAGAAACAACACTTGGCTTCCACTTTGAAGCATCCCTCTCCATTTGTGTCTCGCTGTCTCTCTCTCTCTCTCTCTCTCTCTCTCTCTCTCTCTCTCTCTCTCTCTCTCTCCTTGAGACAGGAAGTTCCAGGCCTGAAGGAGAAAGCTTGTTTCTTTTTATCAAAGGAATGACTTTGAGGTTCTCCTTTCCATTTCTGCCTTTGATCTTTTTCTGCAGAATTTGTGAAGGCTGTCTAAATCACTCCTGGCTTTACTGCTAATTGGTACCTTTTTGGCTGCCTTAGTATCAAGGGCAGAGATTAAATGGCTTTGGGCACTACACTTTGTTCTGTCCTGAGCATGGCTGTTTCGGTCGAGCTTGGATTGACAGGACAGAGTTGTCTTTGAAGGATATCAACAAAGCCACACCTGTCTTACAAAGCCTTACAATGGCGAGCAAAATTCAAAGTCCTGATGATGGAACTTCGCTCTGGGAACTTCTCAAGAGTGATTTTGATCTGTGTGAGCAAAAGAGGAGGGTTCCTTGAGTAAATCAAGACAGGTTGGTGGACATTCAAGGAAGAGTTCCTTCCTTTGTCTGGTTTGCTATTTGGAGACTAGAGGACAGAAGCTATTCAGTGAACCTTCAAGAGCAGGTGTTGGACCGTAAAGACATAAACTGAACATTAGGTGACAGTGAGATACTGGTGCATGGGTGCTTCCTCTGGACTGAAATGTTCTCTTGGGGGCTGGAGAGATGGTTTGGTGGTTAAAAGTGCTACTCTGGCACAGGTAGGGACCTGTACCCATGTCTGGTGGCTGACAATCACTGATAACTCCAGCTCAGAAAGGCTTAGGCAGCTGTACTCATGTGTACACAATCACACAGAGACTTACATACATAATGAAAGATAAATCTCAAAATATCCTTCTTGTGGGGGTTCTCCTAAGATTCAGGAAAAGACTCACAGAGCCCCTCCACAAGGGGAGGACAAAGCAGAGAACCATTGCCAGGGTAACGGAGACTCCAGTTTCACAGTCTGCAAGTTAGACAAGGAACTCCACAGATAGCACTTTTGTAAATTACCACTCCCTCTGGGACGAGCCTTTCAGTTTGCACACTTTGCCCTAGAGTGCTCCTGTTAGAAACACTTCACTCACATTCCTGTAGTGACCTCAATAAAAACACTAATTCATCAAGCTATATTTGGCTGAAACACTTTCTTGGGTCTGCTGTCAGTGCCTTATCCAGGGTGAGCAACAATTGCTGGTGTCTCGCCAGGAGAATCCCCACAATGCAATTGGCACGGAACTGACAGAAGCACAGATGAGTTGGACTTGAGTAAATCGCATAGCTCCTACAGCATGACATGGAACCAGGGAGAAGGCAACGCCCGGGGAGACAGCACCGATGTGGCTGCCTGTCTCTGTGTAGCATGGGGCACTGTGCCTCCAGTTGTAGTGGCAGTTGAACACTCCCTGTTATGATGAGACTTGGAAACCGAGGAGTCATTTGACATTGGAGAGTCTTTGATGGGAATCCCAGGATGATCCTTCTTCTCCGCTTGGGTGATGGACGATCTTTTGTCATAGTGACACTATTTGGTATTGCCATGGAAACAGACCCTTAGTTTGTGAGGAAGTTTCTGGATCAGATCAATTGAGACAGACTCACCTATCATCTGAATGGCACCATTATGTGGAGTTGTGTACCAGATTGAATATAAAAGAATCTACCATCAATGTCATCTTTCCATTCTTCCTGACTACCAACTTTAAACTTTTGTCACCATGATGGACCATGCCCTCAAACTGTGACCCATTGCAAACCTAGTCTAATCAAACAATTCTATTCTAGATAGTTTGTTTTGCTGGTTTTTGTCAAGTACCTTGCTCTTAAACCACGAGGGATAGTGTAGTATATTAGTTAAGGTTTCATCTTCTGCAGAAAACAGAAACAAAACAAAATAAAACAACAATGTTGGGAGCAATGCCCTTAAAACCCTCCATTATTGATGTTAATATTATGGGTAGAGTTAAGTATGACTGGGTTCATGGAAAATCCCCAGCCAGGTGCAGAAGACCAGTACAAATCTGGTGGTCAGGATGAATAATGATATGATAAAGTTCTGACATGGCTGAGAAATACATCTGATGTCAGGATGCCCAATGATATGACCTGCAACCTTTCTGAGAAACCAACATCCTGTTGTCATCAGCTGACCACAAGAGAGCTGTGTCCTTGGCCTGTGTAAATGTTTCCCACTCCCCGCCCCCTCTCTGTTACTCCTGTTATGGTACAAATTCAGCCTTGGGAAAAATTAAAATTGTTGCCTTGATCAGACTCTTGTCTTGGCATCCTTCTTTGCGTCTCTTATCCCCCATTCTCTTCCAGGTACCCTCTGCACCCTCATTGACTGTCCTGCAGGGTGGGACAACTGACACAGACACAAAACAACAACAGCAACAATAACAACAAAACCACTGTGACCATAACGATCCTGGGAGGGAAAGGGTTTATTCCAGCTGATAGTTTGTGGTCCATCATTCAGTAGAACTGGGGCAAGAAGGTAGAGGCAAGAACTGAAACAGTCTTAAGTGGACTTGACACAAGCTAGAGTCATTTGAAAGAAGGAAACATCAATTGAGAAAATGCCCTTGATAGATTGGCTTATGAGCAGGGATATACTATATTTTCCTGATTAAACAGTATGCTGCTGTAGACAACCTGACTTCTGTTTCAGTGTACACATGAATTTAACAAAGAGAGCAGTGATTCAAGCAAGGTTGTCTGAGCACAGAAAAACATGTAAATAAATGCCAGGAAGCACATACTCAATGTTAAGAGCAGCCTTTTCCCAGAACTTTCTCAGGGCAGGACAATTAAAACAGAATTGCCTGGCACATACTATATTTTACATCAGGGAAAGCATAAAAACAAGGCAGACAGCCATATCCCAATTCAGGGTACATTGACCAGCATACCACAGCTGTGTTCCCACAGCCAACAAAAATAAAAACTGGATGTAAATGTTTGTCACAGGAGTCATGAAATCATGTCCAAGAACAATCCAGGGAACAAAATGCACCTGAGGTAAAAGGCCCTTAGATTTTGTCTCCAGGTCTCCCTCACAGTTCCTGAAGGCATTGCTCTTTTGACCTTGTTCTGACAAGAGGCACCATGTAGAATAATTATACATTGGTTGTTGCCTTCCTAATGTGTAAAACACTGAGGCTTCAGAGGATTCTAGAGGTGAATGTATCTTACTTCATGCTGTAACTCCTCTAAACACTGGGGGCGATGGGCAGCAGAAGACAGATATAGGGATGTAAAATCTGGGATATGTATATCTATCTGTCTGTCTGTCTGTCTGTCTATCTATATCCCATATATGTGTGTATGTATGTATGTATGTATGTATGTATGTATGTATGTATGTATGTATATATGTATGTATGTATGTATGTATGTATGTATGTATATGGCTTTGAGTTTATTCTGGTCCATTTCTGCCCTGGAAGAGACCATGCTGGTGTCAAAGGTACTGTTAGGACACACCCTGAAAGCCATCAGTGGAAAGTTTTGGCTGGAAGTGTAAACTATAAAGTAAGCATCTTGTGGGTGGGTGAGTTAAGAGGTTTTAAGGTTGCATACTCTGAGTAGAGACATAAATATAAACAGTGCTGATCATATAGAAACCAAAAGATTAGAAAGATTATTTACCCAGGCTAAAGCCCTTTCAATGATCTGGCATGGTCTATGAGGAAGCCAGAATAAAGTGTGCCTTATCCACATCTCTGTACCTAACAATGCTGTTTTGGAAAATTAGCTGTTCAAGTAACGAGCCCTTTTCTGTTGTTTGTTTTCTTTGAGACAGGGTTTCTCTGTGTGTAGCCCTGGCTGTCCTGGCATTCACTTTGTAGACCCGGTTGGCCTTGAACTCACAGAGATCTGCCTGTCTGCCTCCTGAGTGCTGGGGTTAAAGGCACACATTGCCACTGCCTGGCTATGATGGGCTCTTTACATGATGCATTTTACCCCGTTAGCATCTTTTCTTTAGGGTAAGCCCTTAGCTACTATATCCGAAAGCAATTTTTATTCCCTGGAACTTCCAGCAGTGGACCCATAGAGTACACCTTCAAAGTTACCTTCACACCTTGAGCTATTTGTCACAGGATAATGGCCTTGGGCCTTGCTTTGTTAGCCTGCCTACGTCTGTAACGTAGGTTGATTACATAGATGATATAATGCTAACCTGTTTCACTGATTTAGAAAAAAAAATCTAAAAAAGATTTAGACATACAAGTCCACTTAAAGGGATAAGGATGGAAAATCATTTCTGACAAGGTGCAAGGGCCAGGTGTAACCATAAATTTTCTGGAAGTATTATGGTTGCATGTGATGAATACAATATTTGAAAAGTTTATTGAGAAAATCCCACAACAGCCTACACTTGGAAGTTTAAAAGAGGTAGGTTTTCTCCTTTTGGTTTCTAGGTCTTGAGAGAATTTTCATACCCACTTTGCCAATTTGCTTGCTCTTTGTATCATTTGGTAAAAATGGGTGCCATTATAACCATCGATGTAGACTTAATGATTGGATTTTGATCAGGCTAAGATCCTCACTGGATAGCTGTGTGCTTCGGTATCCCAATGTCTTATTAAAGTGACTAGGAGTTCATGGGACTATAGTTGGGGACTGTGACGAGAATCATCTGATTAAACAGCTTCAGTGTGGCTTTGGTCTGAGTCATGGCAATGGTAAGAAGCTCAGTGTGTCAGGACAGTAACTGCTTATACAGCGTTGCAACTGATGGACTCCAATATCGTTAACCATGAGAACAGCCTGTCCGATAAAGGACTGGGTTAGACACCTTTGGCCTGGGCTTTTTCAGGGGTAGTACAGAATCAATTCTACCCAGGTGAAGAAACGTGTGTGCCTATTCAGAGAAACGTGCGGTGCCAGCAAACCTTGTCACTAATGTCACAAGGCTGTTCTGAGAACACTGCCTTTTAAGCCAGGAAATCTCATCCATCAACTGAAACAGAAACGGAGCCAATAAAATGCTGGAAGGGACAGCATCTACCCTTGTAGATGTTTCATAGACACATAGATATTATAAGGAGAGGCACCAAACAGACAGATCACTGTAGTGACACAATGGAACACAGTCCATATGGCTGGAGGAAGAAAATAGTGCCAGTGGGTGGAGTTAAGACCAATATGGAGAATAGTACCCATGAGACTTAGCCTTTGACAATCTGTGCTGACATTTGGGCTGCATTCAGAGGCTAGCCCATGGGGATAGGCCAGTAGGAAAAAGACAACTGGTAGGTGCTGCGTTGGCTTTTGTGAGAACAATAGATGTGGAGAGAAAAAAATATGATAGCTTACAGCAGAAGTCAGAGACCCTAGTATTTTTCCATGTGGCATCCAGTAACCCATTTTCTCTCTCTGGGAACTAAGAAGCAGATACTCTTACTACAATAAGGTCTATCTACATCCGGGTACTCTTGCAGTTTTCATACTGGGTTCACATAAAGTCTACCTAGCAGGGAAATATAGAGGCTAGACAATGCTTAAGGCCACTGACATGCCTATAAGCAGTCCAATATTTTGTATGGTATCTGCACATGTAAAGCTTGTTCCCAGTTATAACTTAGCTCATAGATATTCTGATGGGGTAAGTGTATAACTGTTATAGAAAATATTTAATCTCAACCAGTGGCTTCTACCTAGTCTTTGATCATTTAGTTCCCAGATAAAAGACACACAACTTTTATATTTATAATATGCCTTAAGCAGCACTCGAGATGGGCAGACATCTATCCCTTATGCTATTAGAATCTATTTCCTTGCCAATAACCCCACTATATGATTTGCCCTGTTTTGTTGGGCTGCTCTTAATTCCAATCACCAATCCTTCCTGGCTATGATTTTAAGATTCCTACCCCATGGTGTCTTCTCCTCTCTTCACCCTCTCCTTTTGTGGTTCTCCTCTGATCCCAAACCTAGAAAGCCCAAGTCCTAACTATCTCAATTTTGCCCAGCTATAGGCTGTAGGCATCTTTATTTAACCAATAGTTTTAAATTAAGGAGCAAGTTACATAGCATATGCTGATTCCTGGGAGCAACCAGGCCTTGGGGGCAGTATTTCACTTTACAATACAAGCAAAAGATCAAACCTCAATAATTCCTCTTTTTTGTCTAGTTAAATAGGCTCTTTCTCTCATAATAATAAACAACATACAGTAGGAACAATTATGAAATAATTAGGAAAAATTATTAGGTATGAGTTACATTCAAAAAGCCAAGTCTGTTTATAGTTAGCAATTTAGATAAGGTGTTTTATCATCTATTCTATCTCAATGAGTTTACAATTCTCTATCTAAATCATTTTCTGTTTTAATTTGTATTACCATCCTAAAATCATCTTTGCAGACCTAGAAATCCTCAGATGTTCTTTCAGACATATTTTTAGTATTCAGACATTATTTTTAATTTTGTACTTCTGTAATAGAGTCTCATGGAATTCAAACTGGCCTTCAACTGAATACATAGGTAAGGGTGTCATTTTGATCCTACTGCTTCCACTTCTTGCTGAGATTACAGGTATGCACCACGGTGACTAGTGTATGTGGCGCTGGAAATGTGAACATCTTTATCCGTGATAGGCAAGCTACCAACTGAGCTACATCCCTCGCACAAGTGAAGGTAATTTTAAAAGATTTGTCTTCTTTTTTTCAAGTTTAAGACTTGTTCACCATTTTTCTGAGCCTTTTCCTGTAAGGATATTTTAGGCTATTGTTCAACATCTGACACATTAATTTGAATATTAGAAAAAGTATTTCTTAAATTTATATACCTAAATTATTGCGTTAATTACTGAATTTGGGTAACTCATGCATTTTATTCTTCTCATAACTGAGAAGAATAATCCTTTTATGTTTTTAAGGGTTAGTTGGACCCTGAGGGGCATTATTCAGAGACTCAGCGAAAGTTGCACTTTCCCATTCCTGGACAGCACAGCGCAGAATGCAGAAGATTATAGCATGTATTAGTTAAGTCCCTGTGGCACGCTATGCAGCAGAAGTGACTTAAAAGAGAGATCTCTTTTGTACAAAGTTTCAGAGGGCACAGTCCATGATGGTATAGAAGGCAGGATGACTGGAGTGAGCAAACCCAAGCTGAAAATGTTCACGTTGTGCCGAGCGGCAAGCTGAGAACTTGATCCAGAACCAGAAGCAGTTACTGACCATCAGCATCCATTTTTCTATGTAGGCCATATGTGTCAAAGGTTCTGCGGCGTGCCACACAGTGCCGCCGCCAGCTGCAGACTATGTGTGCAAGCACAGGAACCCACGGAAGACATTTCAGATCTAAACATGAAGGTAACAATTTTGTCTTTGTTTTAGCTACCGAGTTTACAGTAAAAACCATGAAAACACATGTCACCGCGATAAGGGAGCTAAAGTCTTCCCAAGTGTCACTAAATGATACCATCATCTATCTTTTTGCTTCTCCACATGTGTGCTAGCAGATGTCTCAAAGCTCACTAGAACGACAGCAATGCAACCATGACCAGACTACGGTTGTCCAAATCCCTCCATCTATAATGTCTAATTTGACACAACACAAATGATCGTAATGTAAATTGAAGAGCAGCAAATATCCTACACGCTACCACTTCCTTCCGCACCGAGGAACATAAGCGGTTTTAGTGAACATTGGAGAACGTGATATTGCAGCAATCAAGGGCTATAAAGAGCAAGCATTAGCGCACGCCAAAGGGTCTGTTTAACAAAGACATGTGGTCAGAAGTCTGGAGGTTCATGACCGACGAAAGAATTTCAGAGCTTCTGTAGATCGCCAGCCATGCTGAGTGGGTTCTCTAACCAGGGATTGTTACTAAAACATAGAGAAATGAAGACGAGCGCGGATTGATTACTAGATGAATTCACGATTGCTGGACTTAGGCTGTACTTGGGCACAGGCGTATATGAAGGATCCAACTTATAAATCTTTCCCAGATCCCTAGTGGTGTTCACATACAGCGCTTGACCAGATTGTTAGCCTACAATCAGGTTAAAGTGAAATGTGACACTGGTGTCACATTTGGTTTAAGTTCAATGAATCGTTATGTCTAGAAGGTCACAAACTCATCATTTGCCTGATTTTAATGCTATGTATAATCAACTCTAAACATTTTCTGTTACCTTACAGGGTTAAGGTCATATATTCGCAACTTCATGTGTATAGACAAAGGCTTAGCATAACGATCGTTTGTCATTCTCAGTGGCATGATGGATACACATACAGGGGACATGGTGGTACACCCCTGTAATCACAGTACCCAGAATGCTGAGGCAGGAGCTAATGTGGGCTACACAGCAAGATCCTGTCTCACCAAATGCTACCAGAGGAGAAAGGTCATCAGCAGTATCACCTTGTATCTACAACAGTGCTCTGACTGCAAGGTATCCTGATGCAAAATGGCACAAATGTTATAGGAGTCACTAACAGCTTTTGGTTGTATTTATGACCCATTTCATGATATGAATCATATGCCTGACAATGCTACTGTGGCCAAGAACTCAAGATTAGGCAGGTCGTGGTCCTATGGAAAGCATAGGACTCTGCTAAAGAACATCATAACAGAACGACAAACAATGATGCATCGTTATACCCAGAATTTAGTGCATAGCTCAGTCATCAACAGAAAAGCCTCATCCTTCTTTTTGGTAATTAACACAAAGATCCACAACTGGACAATGTGCAGAGAGCGAATGACTTCGGAGCCCTTTGTCCCGAATGGATGCCTTCATCAAATTCCCCTTTCAGGGCTCAGGAATCTATACAGAAAGAGAGGTGGAAAGATTGTAAGAGACAGAGGTGGTGGATGACCACAAGGAAACAGTGTCTTCCAAACATTACAGGAATGAGGAACATATGAACACACAAAGCATGTAGCTGCATGTACAAGACTTGCACAAGGTCAAGTCAGATCAAATATTAGCCCAGATGGAAAATGGAATCAAATCCTCATGCCTAATCAAGAAGCTATTGATGTTTGCAATTGATAACTTCTGAGAAAGTGAAAATAAGTTTTCTCCAATGGAGGATCATTGGATAGATCAATCATTTTCTCCAGAAGACTTCATGTCCAGAAGTATCTGGCCAACACAAAATGAACTGTTTTTTTCTTGCAGGGGCTCAGGAGGTGTTTCACCTTATTTTTGTATTTTATTTTGAGAAAGAGCATGGAATTTGGTAAGTAGAGAGGTGGGGAGGATGCAGGAAAAGAAACCATGATCAAAATATATTGTATAGTTAAAAAATTCTCACATATTACATCTCGGGGACATCAACCAAACTTTGCTCAACAAGTTACAATAAAACTAAGCATATGCCCTCATATCAATGCGGGATAAAGGCAACCCAGTAGGAAGAAAAGGGTTCCACAAGCAAGCAAGAGTCAGAGACACCCCTGCTCCCACTCTTAGGAGTTCCACAAGAAGACCAAGCTACACAACCATAACACAGGTGCAGAGGACCTAGCTCAGACCCATATAGGGATCATTTGAAGAATGAGAAAGTATTATTTTAATAAATCATAAGGTAGGGATAAGGGGGCGTCTTAGGGTTTTACTGCTGTGAAGAGACACCATGACCAAGGCAACTCTTGTAAGGACAACATTTAATTGGGGCTGGCTTACAGGTTCAGAGGTTCAGTCCATTATCATCAAGGCAGGAAGCATGACAGCATCCAGGCAGGCACGGTGCTGGAGGAGCTGAAAGTTCTAAATCTTCATCTGAAGGCTGCTAGCAGAATATTGGCTTCCAGGCAGCTAGGATGAGAGTCTTAAGCCCACACCCACAGTGACACACCTATTCCAACAGGGCCACACCTACTCCAACAGGGCCATACCTTCTAATATGCTACTCCCCGGTGTGAGCATATACAAACCATCACAGGGGAGTTAGTGAAATACATATTACATGAAAGCAGAAGTGAGGACCATTTATTGAGAGAAGGGATCAACAAGAGGGAGGAGTTTTGGAAAGAGCATTGGGAGAGGGAGATGAATAGCAATGTACACTGGCAAATATGTCTAACTTTGCCATAATGAAACACATCACTTTGCATGATAACTCACACATTTATAAAAGTGCTTAGAGAATATGGAAAAGCACAAGTGTGAAAAATTTAAAAACTGGGTACACACTGTCATCCAGATACAATAAAGACTTGGAGACGGTCTATTCTGATTCTGTTAGCACATACATTTGCATGTACTTGTTTGTATGTGCATACACCCACACACATAACTACATGTTTATAGATTAAGAACCATATGACACCAATACCATCTACTGCTATTGTATCATAAACATTTCTGCTGTGTCATTATTCCAAGCAATGCTTTTGCAGGGGCATATTCTATTACACGGATACTCCGCAGTTTATTAAAGCTGCCATTTTA
Source organism: Rattus norvegicus (assembly GCF_021556685.1). NCBI lineage: Eukaryota > Metazoa > Chordata > Mammalia > Rodentia > Muridae > Rattus > Rattus norvegicus. The sequence goes on from NC_141542.1 coordinate 109,848,150, forward strand.
GCAAGTAGGTTGTTTGAAAATTTGTGATCTTTACAAGTAATTCTGCCAAAACCATGGGGATAGGTATTCGTTTACGTAAATATGATCCTAACATTCTGTGAAGGGTGTGAAGGCTGGATGTGTGCACGGAGCCTACTGGGTGCCAGGGTGTATCTGTTTCCTTGTGTAGATGCCAGTCCTACTCAAGACTCAGTAATCTATTTGGCACTCAGAGATTAAAAAAATGTTGTTTTCTGGCTGTGGATTTAAATAATATTTTCTGACATTGGTAATTAATTTCCATATACAACTTCTTAATGGACTGAACTTGGGTGTTTGTAGACTTATGTCTTATTCCGCTTAAATTTATTGGTGGGGCAGGAGTGGGTGGTTGGGGAGCATCCTTGTGGAGATAGGGGGAGGGTGGTTGGAGTGGGGATGTTTTTGGAGGGGAACCTGGAGGAGGGAAAACATTTGAAATGTGAATAAACAAAATAACCAATAAAAATGTGAAAAAATGTTAAGTGAAAGAAGTTTAAGATTTTAAAGAACCATTGTGTGTATCATCTATATGATATGACTACAACTAGTGAATTGATACAAATAAAATATTTTAGTGGTTCTGTGGACTTGGTATGTTGGCAGGGAATTATTTTTATTTATTTGTTTTTTGCATCTTTATTAACTTGAGTATTTCTTATTTACATTTTGATTGTTATTCCCAGGCCAACATCCCCCTAACTGCTCCTCCTCCCCTTCTATAAGGGTGTTCCCCTCCCCATCCTCCCCCCATTACCGCCCTCCCCCCAACAATCACGTTCACTGGGGGTTCAGTCTTGGCAGGACCAAGGGCTTCCCCTTCCACTGGTGCTCTTACTAGGCTATTCATTGCTGCCTATGAGGTTGGAGCCCAGGGTCAGTCCATGTATAGTCCATGGGTAGTGGCTTAGTCCCTGGAAACTCTGTTTGCTTGGCATTGTTGTTCATAAGGGGTCTCGAGCCCCTTCAAGCTCTTTCAGTCCTTTTTCTGATTCCTTCAACGGGGGTCCTGTTCTCAGTCCAGTGGTTTAATGATGGCATTCGCCTCTGTATTTGCTGTATTCTGGCTGTGTCTCTCAGGAGAGATCTACATCCAGTTCCTGTTGGCCTGCACTTCTTTGCTTCATCCATCTTATTTAGTTTGGTGGCTGCATATGTATGGGTCACATGTGGGGCAGGCTCTGAATGGGTGTTCCTTCTGTGTCTGTTCTAAACGTTGCCTCCCTATTCCCTCCCAAGGGTATTCTTGTTCTGGCAGGGAATTATTTTAAGTTATTAGTATTGTAATGGATGTGATTAATGTGTGAATTATCCATGTGTAAAAATGTTTATCACAATGAATCCCAATTGCTATTTAAATACGTTGAGAATTTGAACAAAACAAAATGTGATAATAAGAAACTTTAAAGGTGCTCTAAAATGAAATAATGATATTTCATAATTATAAACACACTAAACACCATTAAATTGTATAGTCTCATTTGTGACTTAATTTCTGCAAATTTTGTCCCGCCAATTAAAAGAAAATAGTGATAAAAGAATGTAGATTATTTCTGTGAAAACAAAAGGAAAAAAACAAAGGAGAAAGTATGTGACTTCTAGTGTTAGGGCATAAGAAGCTGTGTGGTTTATTTTGTATCCTTGCATGTCAATATCCTTGAGAAGTCAATACAAATACTGCAAAAGCTCGACTAAATTGAGAATTCATATTCTCAGGTATGAAAGGTAGAGAGGACATAACAACCTGCTTTCAATGTTGCTTTGTTCTCTTTTATACAGAGATGCTTGGGTGGGCTTCAGCGTCTGCAGCAGCCGTAGCAGCCCCATCCACTCTCTGGCACAATAGTTTGATGGAGTCTAGAGATCACTCCACCCCTTGCATTGTTTAAAACTCTATTAAAGCATGAGAGCCTCTAAGACAAGATCATTCAACAAGGCTCAATAAGCCTTCAGAATTATAAGACACATATATTTTTCTGTGTTCCCTCTGAAAGTGGAAACTTCTGGTTTCTTCGAAAAGTCAGTTATGTCAAATGACATTTTGCTGGGGCACACAGGTGAAAGGATGTCTTGTTAAAGCAGACACATGAAAGAATGGTTTCCTGAAACAGACATAGGTGAAAGGATGTTTTGCTGGAGCAGACACATGAAAGGACTTGTGATGAAGGGATATATATGACCCCACAGACAGTGGTAGCTGGAGTATTGGTTTGCTCTGCTAATAACACACACGTATTGATTTGCCTTACATTGCATTGCTGAACTCCACTATTGGTGATGCCATAGAGAGAAACTTCCAAAGAACTGCTTGAGAGGTCGCTGCAGCTTTGTGCTGCTTCCACAACCTCAGACTGGTTGGTGAGCCTTGCATTTTTTTTTTTCAGGATTAAACCTCAGCTGCTGGTTCATGTGTGGTGTTTGCAATGGACTGATGTCCTGACAACAGTGATTGGATTCACCCCCAATGGTCTAATTCTAAACAGGTCTACTGCCCCCGCATCCTCATAACTTTTCTCTTCCACTGTTTCTGGTTGGTCGTGGGCTAGAGTAGAGGTTGAATGCTTATTAAAGGAAGATGAGAAAAATGTATGCCAACATCCTTCACTAACTTTTAGGATTATCTGTCATGCATTATTTGATGAAAAGCAAAGCCAAACAAAACAACAGGCATGTATTTGATGGGCAAGTTTGAAATAGTTTCACATACTCACCTTGTTAACACTGGCCTCTAGTGAGTATTTTGGTTTCTTTAAAAAACACAGACATATTATAAGAATGTGCTTGCACTTCAATCCCAGGTGTGGGATATGGGCTCCTTCAGACTGTCTACAGCAGCTGACTGTGATCTAGCAGGGGTGTGGTTTTGCCAGCTGCAGATAGTTTCCGTGATTGTGTGACATGTGGAATTCTGGGAACTTTTCAGAGGTTATATAAATGCTAGGACCCTGACAGAGTTTATAGGTTGTTTGGCTGGCTGTTGCTTATTGTTGGTTAAGTTTGTTAACTAGTTGTGAGCAAAGAAAAAAACAACAAGAATTAGTTATCCTGAGGGCAAAGATCAAACTTGCCCCAAGGATCTTGAAGCCCCTAATCAGCAGGAAGTAGTCTAATGATAACATTGTCTCCTTTCTGACTCCTGACATTTTCAGGAATCTCCTTTCCTCTTTTTCTCTCTCTTATCTAGTGTTGGGGCTTGAAAGGTTGGAGGAATGGAGTAGAGGAGAGTGGAAGAAATAACCCACAAAGTGAGAACATCTGAGCTTAGAAAGACAAAACAAAGCAATGTAACAATCAAAAGAAACAGTGACAGAGGAACAGCAATAAGCAACAGTCAGTCCAGTTACAGTTTCCTTTAGCAGCTTGTCAGCTCAACAACACTGGAGTGTTGAACCTGGCTTGTGCCTTAGTGCAGTTCTTCAAGATCTTGTGGTTCCTTAGTTCAGAACCAGGGCACTGGTTTTACCACACTGAACTTGTTGAAAATGAATGTTACCAAGTGTTTTTAGACTGTATTAACAGGGCTGATTATTGTCCTGAATGTTAACTTGACAATTCTGCTAATAGAAGCCTTGTTCTACCTAATAGAAGTCTTTCCCACTAGAGCAGACAATGCCTCAAAATCTCACCAGGTGATTATCCATTTGCTGATTTGGGCATGTAAGACAAAATACCAAGTAAGTCTTTTAACAGGGGTGAGATTTTTGTAGGTGCCGAGTGCCGTGCAGGAGGAACAACAAAGGGCTTTAGACTCATGGAATGTGGCCTAGTGGTTAGCACAGCCACAAAGGGTGTGCCTTGGACAGGCATGGCCCAAAGACTTCTTGCCCTGAGGACTTCATGGTGTTTACTTGCTGCCCTCACATCCCTCTTAATCTATGACAACCCTGAGGGGGCTTCCAGCCCCTCACTGGGCCCTCACAATAATAACGCTCCATCTCTTTCAGGCATTACTACTGCAGATTAATGATTCAATCACCACCCTAGGAAAGAACTTAGAAATGAAATTGAAAATTAGAAAATTAGAAATTAGAAATTGAAAATTAGAAAATTAGAAATTAGAAAGAATTTGAAAAAATAAAATTGTTAGTGAAGCTAGGTTAAGATGCTTTTGCTACTGGTTCTGTTGCAGAAAATCCGAGAGAACAGTTTCAAGTTCAGAAAGGCACACTCTTAAGCTAGGAAATTTTTTAAGGTCAGGGAACAAGAACCATGGCAGCACCGGCTGACATGACTCTGGCTGAGGCTGCACTGGTGAGGATTGATTTCCTGTGCCCATTTTTGCCCTCAGCTTTCTTAGATGATTTCATAAAAACTGCTGATGAGCAGATGTGCATTCTGAGTATTTAAAATAGATATGTCTGATTGGTTTTTATATAAAAGTTTAGATTTGTGATTCTTTTAAGATTCTTATTTTTTTTCTTTTTTTTTCGGAGCTGGGGACTAAACCCAGGGCCTTGTGCTCGCTAGGCAAGCGCTCTACCGCTGAGCTAAATCCCCAACCCTTAAGATTCTTATAATAAGATTACTTTTTAAGATAATAAAGTAATCAATTCTTTCTTTGTAAACACAAATTGCTGTCAGAGGGACTGGCTGAGAACACTACCTTGCTTGCTCATGCTTTATTAATCTATAACAAATTGCTTAGTTATGAATGTACATGGGTTCTTGAGAATAATTTATTTTCATTACCTGTACTGTATAAAGTTCTTCCATGTACAGGTATTGGGAAACACTTTTCTCATAGTCATTCACTAAAAGGAAAATAGAACGCAAGCACATTGTAATTCTGTATTGTTTGAAAGATTTTGCTGGGACATATAAACTATGGAAAATATAGTCCTGTGTTGGAGCCTGCTCCTTACACTAAGTATGTGTATATGTGTGTATGTATGTATGTGTAAAATGCTTGGAACCTACTTATTGGTACTTTGTTCCATCCATCCACCAGGTATGTGTGTATATGTATATCTGTATATTTATGTATATGTATATATTTATATGTATATGTGTATACATGCATATATATATACACACACATATACATGTGTGTGTGTGTGTGTGTGTGTGTGTGTGTGTGTGTATGTGCATGTGAAATGCATGAAGCCTTCTTATTGGAGCTTTCCTCTACCATTCAATGTGTGAATGTATATATATCTGTCTGCCTGCCTGTCTGTCTTTGTATGTATAAAGTTATTGGAGCCTGCTTTGCTTTATCTACAGAGAGAGAGAGAGAGAGAGAGAGAGAGAGAGAGAGAATATTTACTCGCTCTTCTTTCTTGCTGTCCCCTAAAGAGTTAGAAGAGTCCAAAGTTTCTCACTGGGGACAGAGAGTGCCCGTCCCAATGAATCAAGCTCTGCTCCCTCAGAGAAAAGTCTGGTGAGTGATTCCTCTGAGTGCTGGCCTCTGTATCAGCACCAACTCCCCTCAGCCCTTCTAGTGCTGACCCTCAGCAGCTGCTATCAGCACTGATCCAGACCACAGCTGCCCCACCTCGCTGCCTGCTTTGGTTTACCCTGTGGTGTCAAAGCTAGCCTTTGACATCTTTGACATGTAGGTTCTCAAAACTGGTGGAAATTGCCTTCGATGCCATAATGGGAAAAGGAGAAACTTCTCTTTTAGAGGGTGTGAAGCAGTAAAATTATATATATCCCCTGTCAGGGTTAAACAAACAATGAAGCATCCCAAAAGGCATGTCAAGAACTTTCAACCTTGCAGGAAAATGGGTGTAACTGTGAATAATCACATTTTGTGAGCTGAGCCTGTTTTAGGAAGATGAAGTTTGTGCACTTTCTTTCACATGTGAGCCTACACACACACACACACACACACACACACACACACGCATGAGAATGGAAGCAGCATGATGGTCTGGAGGGAGAAAGGTGACTAAGGAGAAGGGGGGGTGAGAAGGGAATATGTTCACAGAGGATACTTTCGCCATTCATTCCGTGCTTAGATGAAAATGTCTTAAGTATAACTCAATAACATATACAATGAAGTTGTACAATGAAAAATTTAAAGTTGTAGCAAAATACATTGCATAGTGTAATTTAAGAAAACAAACCTCCTTCCTTCCTTCTTTCCTTCCTTCCTTCCTCCCTTCTTCCTCTCTCTCTCTCTCTCTCTCTCTCTCTCTCTCTCTCTCTCTCTCTCTCTCTCTCTCTTCTTCCTTTGCCTACAAGGGGAATATGCTCTGTGTCTGAAACTGTTGTTCTGTCCTAGTATCTATCGCCTCTTTGGTTTTTATTTTATTTATTTAATTCCAAGTTTCTTCTTGGAATTATCATGACGAAAGACTCTTTTCAATAACACATTTTCGCTTTTAGAGGGATTTGAAGAAGTAGGAAAATGGGTTATGCAAATCCAAGTTAGTCATTCATAGTAAGGTGAAAAATGTAACTTTCAATTCTAATAATTTGTTAGTGCCGGATGGTAAATGCATCCTGTTAGAGCCGCAAAGGGAAGAAGAGGAGAGGCCGCTGGATCTCACGGAAAATGCTCTGTGCCTGACAGAGTAATCCCTGTTGGCAGAATGTAAGTCTTCGGACATAATGGGTATTTCTTGTGTGTTACTGTTTTTGATTATTTCTTCTGATCTTAACTCTACATAAATAGAATTTTTGGCTACCTCTCTTTCCTATCTGCTTCCTTGAGTTATGATATAGATGTAGAGAGACAGGGATTACATTACCTTATCCATAACTGAATGTGGCAGCTCTTCTGTGATGTCACAATGAGGTGCAGGGTCTGCTCTCCTGAGTGCTGCAGTCAGTAAGGGGCAGGGGCAGCTTTTCACAGCCCTTAGACATCAACAGGGTCTTAGGTGGCAGCCCGGACCAGGGACATCCACATGGCCTTTGGTGTTAACATGACATAGACCCCCTGCTGTTGCATGGCCGTGTAGACCCACACATGGTCCTCTGTGACTGCACAGGCTGGGACCTCACCATAGCTCCAGATAGTAGCAGTTCAGGGCACTCACATCGGGCTGTTTTTCCTCACCCTTACATCTCCAGTTCCATGTCTTTCCACAGTGCTCAAATCATTCTGCTTCCTTCTCTCCCACCTCTGTACCACCCACCTGCACATAGCAGTGGCTCCTGCTGTGATGGGCCAGGCAGCAAGTGGGACTCTGGGTGTCTTCTGCCCCTTTTAAATTCTTTTAAAAATAGCCTCTTCGCTGAAAATTTAAAAGGACTGAAGCCCTGGGGGCCAGCAGAAAGAATGGAAAGAGGCAACCTCGGAAGGTAATAGGTGGGGGGACCCTCCAGAATGTACCAGAGACCTGGGAGGTGAGAGACTCTCAGGACTCAAAGGGAGGGACCTTAGATGAAATGCCCTACAGTGGGGAGAGGAAACTCATAGAAAGACAGGGCATCAAGTGGAGGGATAGGGTTGCTGTCCCCCAGTCAAAAACTCTGACCCATAATTGTTCCTGTCTGAAGGAACTGCAGGGACAAAAATGGAGGAAAAAATATTCTTATTACAGGGTGTTTCAAGTTGGTAAATGTAACAGATACTTGAACCGACCTTCAACCTTGAACCGAGCCTCTGCAGACACCTGCTGCCTCTCCCTGCCATAGGTTAGGTGTCTCTGGCTGTAAGGAACCGTGCTACAACTACGGTTGCCACTGGAATATTTTTCAAATAAGCACAGACAGATCCCTGACATCACATCCTCCTGCTTGTTTCTTTCCTTTGTCAAGTGTCTGACAATTGCTTTCCCGGACATTATTAGCCTTGCGTTTTTTTTCTTCTGGAAGAAATAAAGGTCAAACATCCCTCTAGACTAGTGAAGTGTTTTCAAATCAGGAAAACAAGACTTGACTAGCTTAGAAAAAGCTTCAGTGTTTCATCTGCTGATGATTCTGTTCATCAGAAGGTTCTTTTTTTTTTTTTTCCTGGCTTCCAACACTGTGGGTGTACAAAGTTCATTGCCTTTAAAAAAATTCTTAATAATGAAACAGGAGAAAGAAGATTACAGTAATGGATATCGTGAAGAGACAAAGCCTGTATTATGCTAACAGTACATTGATTTAGTGAAAGAGGTCTATGACTCATCTCATGACATTTATTTAATGCACAGGAACGTAAGCACACACAAGGTCAGAGAGGACATTGTACTGATGTACTAATGGGAGATGGTAACTCTGGAACAATTACAACATTAAGGTTTTATGGTATCATTTAAGAAAGCAAGATTCAACACAACAAAAAAATAAAGATGTATTTATTTTTCTTAAAAGTTGGTGGTTGAAGTGTTTGCCCACCCTTTAGCTGGGCCATGCTTGGTTTTGACTGCTGCTGCAATGTAGAAAGTAGAGTTCTTGATCTGCTTTTCATCCCTTGGCTTCCTGTAGTACTTTTCTAGGGATAAAAGAAACATCACTTTTCTTCAGGTCATGCTTAGGCAGTCATATTGATGGACTTCATGGATATAGGTTCTCTGAAAGTTTTAGGAGACACAACCTTACAGCAAACTTCCTGTTCTGACTCCTGCAATCTTCCCAGATCGTATTTCACAATAACTCCTGAATTTAGCTTTCTCTTATTTGTTCTCTCTCTCTCTCTCTCTCTCTCTCTCTCCCCCCCCCCCCCGCCCCCTCTCCATGGTCTTATTCTGCTAAGCCTAGCCTTGAACTGTGGAAGTTTGGATCATCCTTTTTTGTCTTCACAAGTCTACATACCATCAGGTCCGGCAATTTCTTTTATAGAACACGGTTTCTAACTGGATTGATCACTGCTGTATCAATATCTGATCAACGTGTTGGTGATGATGAATGTTTCAATTTCCTCCCTCCCTCTCTCCTTCCCTCCCTCCCTTGCACCCTCCCTCCTCCCTATCTTCTTCTCTTCCTTCTATCCTTCTTTCCCTTTTATGTTTAAAGAAGGAATGCTTTTGTTGTTCTAATGTGAAGACGTGTTTCATGGAGCAGGCTGCATTACCAAAACCGGCAACTAAGTATTTTCTGGAACCCTAACATTCTAACAACAAAAATACTCAACTTTATTTAAAAGACTTACAATTGATTCATAAAATCAGTCTATAATACTCGCCATTATGACCGATTCTCTAACTTAACATAAAAAACTGGACACATACAATCCTTACACGTTTCCACGTTTCGTCATTAATTTTAAGAGCCCCAATTAGATCAATTGCAACATTAATCTGCTAAATTGCAATGGACATAATTATTACTCACTTGTAACCTTCCTTTAATTCTTTTCTTAAAATTTAAATTCTTTAACTCAAACATAGAAACAAATATTAAAGGCTTATTGGGATATAATATAGTATTTTTGTACACATATCCATTATGTTTAAGTTAGGCTAAACATGTCTGTATCCTCACTCATCATTCTTTTATACTGAAAACATGAAAACTTTTTCGATACATCGCCATTACATCCTACCATGCAAGAGCACAGCAGAGCGCCTTACTAATTCTCGCAGTAACTGACCAGAGGAACATTTATTTTTTCTTCATTTTACAGATGAGAAAATTTAAGCTCTGGAAATTAAGGTAATTTATCCAAGGCCATACTGCAGTTTAAGAAGCAGAGACTTAAAATAAAAACCATATCCCCTGGAGCCAAATCTGAAATTATTTTCTCCGTTGAGTTGTTTCCAGAGGTTAGAATTCACTCAGGAACAACTCAACCTTATGAAAATTATTTTCATGTACTAGAGAATATTCTAAGCCCAGAAGAAGTTGAGAAAAAGCTACCTTTATCCTGGTCAATTCTCTGCTTCCACACAAATGTTAGTTCATGCTTTATTACATAAATTATAAGGTCAGAACTTCTAGATTCTTAGATGTACTATAACTAAAGGCTCCATGATTTTACATGAAGAAATTGCTTGTTTGTATGCATTTTCATTTTGTTTTGCCAAATGAGATAAGAATAGATTTGTAGATTAATTATATTTTTATGTATCACCAGTTCCAAAGTGTTAAGAAAACAAAAACAAACAAAACCAAAGAAGCCTAACAAGTTTTCTCCTCCTCTGTCTGATTTCATAGAAGATGCTACTGATGGAAAGTATTTAAGTATTTAAGTATTTAAACGAGTTATGAAGTGCAAATTAGCACTTAAATCACATAATACGTGCTATTATAAATTTTATTTAGTTCTTAAAGAACTTTGTCCAGTGGTTTTGACCATAATTATTCCTTCCTACAACTTCCCAGAGATCTACCCTCTTCTCCTAATCACCCAAACTTGTGTTCTCGCTCTCTCTTTCTGCTCACCAAGTTCAATTTGTGCTACCCATCTATTCATGGATTTGTGGCCTTCCACTGGAGCATGCTTAAAAGATAAGATTCTAATTATCTTTTGCCCCTTTTTTGTCCAACAACAGACAGTGATGTCCTCTATCCGAAGGACCTAAACTGACATTGTAGGCTATCTGTACAAAGTTGCTGACTGTCTCATAATCGAATCATGTCACACCCTTCTTTGGTTTGACCTGTAATTTTTTTGCTCTTACTGCCTGCAGAGTCCCTAGTGAGTGGGTTAAATTCCTTCTGCTCTGCTTTCTCTTAGCTTACATGGATTCAACTTCTAATTCAAAAACACCACTTAAACGATGGCCGTGGCCCAACCCTGAGCTCATTTTTTTAATTAAAATATTTTATTCAAGTTTATACAGGACCTAGGATAGTAGAAAACGAGTTATCCTTGAATATCCTTGTAACAAGCATATGTATGATTGAACTTTTTATTAGTGGCAAGCATGTATGAATTCACAAGTTTCATGTTCTTTGGTCCATATTTATACGTACATTTTTTTACCAATATTTTTTGTGACAAACATACACAGAGGAATTTTATTCAGTCATACAAGAGAATAAGGTTATAATAAATAACAGAAAAATGGGTGCAATTAGAATTCACTATATTAGATAAAGTAAACAAGGTTCAGAGAAACAAATGGCATGTGTTTTCTCTTATATGACTATCCTAGTTTTAATTTTTTCCACTTTTTATTGGATATTTTCTTTATCTACATTTCAAATATTATCCCCCTTCCCGGTTCCCCTCCGGAAACCCCCCATCCCATCTCCTACCCCCTGCCTCCATGAGGGTGCTCCCGAACCCACCCCCTCCCTCCTGCCTCCCCATCCTGGCATTCCCCTACACTGGGGCATTGAGCCTTCACAGCACCAAGGGCCTCTCCTCCCATTGATGCCCGACAAGGCCCATCCTCTGTGTACTCTTTGGTTGGTGGTTTAGTCCCTGGGAGCTCTGGGGTGCCTGGTTGGTTGATATTGTTCTTCCTATAGTGATACAAACTCCTTCAGCTCCTTTAGTCTTTTCTCTAACTCCTCTACTGGGGACCCGTCCTCAGTCCAATGGTTAGCTGCAAGCATCTGTATTTGTCAGGCTCTGGCAGAGCCTCTCAGGAGACAGCTATATCAGGCTCCTGTCAGCTTGAACTTCTTGGCATTCACAATAGTGTCTGGGTTTGGTGACTGTGTGTGGGATGGATCTCCATGTGAGGCAGTCTTTGGATGGCCTTTCCTTCAGTCTCTGCTCCACACTTTGTCTCTGTATTTACTCCTGTGAGCATTTTGATCCCCCTTGTAAGAAGGACTGAAGCATCCACACTTTTGTCTTTCTTCTTCTTGAGCTTCATGTGGTCTGTGGATTGTATTTTGGGTAATCTGAGCTTTTGGGCTAATATCGATGAGTACATACCATGTGTGTTTTTTTTTTTTTTCTGTGATTGGGTTACCTCACTCAGGATGATATTTTCTAGTTCTATCCATTTGCCTATGAATTTCATGAAGTCATTGTTTTTGATAGCTGAGTAGTACTCCATTGTGTAGATGTACCACATTTTCTGTATCCTTTCCTCTGTTGAGGGACATCTGGGTTCTTTCCAGCTTCTGGCTATTATAAATAAGGCTGCTATGAACATAGTGGAGCATGTGTCCTTGTTATATGTTGGAGAATCTTTTGGGTATATGCCCAGGAATTGTATAGCTGGGTCCTCAGGTAGTGCAATATCCAATTTTCTGAGGAACCTCCAGACTGATTTCCAGAGTGGTTGTACTAGCTTGCAATCCCACCACCAATGAAGGAGTGTTTCTCTTTCTCCACATCCTCGCCAGCATCTGTTGTTACCTGAGTTTTTGATCTTAGCCATTCTGAGTGGTGTGAGGTGGGATCTCAGGGTTGCTTTGATTTGCATTTTCCTGATGACTAAGGAGAAGGCATAAAATGAAGTGAAATTTCAACCAGCTACTTTTGGATTCTCAGTTATATCAGAGGAAGGATGACTGTATTGTATAACACCGAGCCTGGGAATTATCCAGGGATGTCTATACTGTACTGTATTGTACTGTACTGTATTCTGTACTCTCTATTATTGGCAATATTTTCTAGTTGGCCATCATAATTCTCATGATTTATTTGAAAATACAGACACAATGAAATTAAGCTATTTCTTTACCATATGATGCACTTTCGTTATTTAAATTTAGCTTAATGCACCTGGAAAAATGTTTCCTCAAAGGATCTTGTAGAAATTCTACTATAGTAGAAGGGATTTGGGCAGTAAGCTAGATAGCTATAGGAAAAGTAATTAAGAAAACCCACCTTAAAAATTAGCAACGAGGTTTATGAATAAAATTTAAAATTGTAGACGGATAATTTACTAACATTTTAGAAGGCTCAGCAAACTGACTGTGCTAAGTCATTATTCCTGAACATTTCTAACTTGCTTTATGCATCAGGGGAAGAATTTAGATCAATCTGTGCAAACGAGTCCCCTTTTCTTAGAACCTTAAGGTAGAATTGAAGCGATGCATGGCTTCGCGTGTTTTATTTCTCACTGGGGCTTCTAGTTAAGGATATGGTTAAATCTATTTCCAGACAACGAGCTTAAGGAAATATTTATTTGAAAAACCAGGGTTGGGGTTTGGTATACAGGCAGTCACTGGTAGAAACCAGAGTGTTGGCTTAAATTTTCAGTGCAAGAATTTTGAATATTTGTTCCTGAGAAGGTGTAACTTTTGTGTAGACAAGTCTTTGAAAACAAACAAAAATGTCTTTGCTCTATTTTATGTTAATTAGTTTAAACTGATCCTTTGCTTTCATACATAGGCTCTGGTTTTTTGGTGATTTTTTTTTTTTTTACCTAAGTAGTGAAGAAAATATCTGCCTCTCAAGTTTGGAGAAGGCAGACTTTACCACGTAAAACACATTTTACACACTTGCTGTTGTGTGCACGAATGAAGAAAGAGCTCTAACGCATTGAGTTAGAAATGTCTACTAGATCGTCAGAAGGCTAATTTACTTAGCTTCCTTTTGCTTCTGGCAATGCATGTGTGTGTTTTAACAATGTTTGGATAATACTGTCTTTGGAAGGAGGAAAACAGCTTTCTTAAATTTATTACTTTATTATTTTTAAAAACGATATCTCATATTCTCCCTCTGAATGACAGTGTTGCTTATCTTTCTGACAAATGCAGTCCCACGGCGTTAGAATAGATATTCAGGCTGGTGGAAGATAAGAAGATGAAACACTGAAGAATGACGTAATTGCAGTATTCCCGGGTGCCTGGGCATTTTCAGAGCAGGACTCTGATTAACAGTCTCTGGAGACACTGGGGAAGCTGGATTTTGTCCTCTGCTATGCACATGCCCTTGATTTCACCAGTTTTTTTCCTGCTAGATTTCCCTAGGAGTGAAGTCCCCAGACTTTCATGTGTTTCTTTTCAAATGAGAACTGTAGGTGTGAAACATTGCAGGCATGCAGTGAATTTATTTCTGCGTAGAGCACGAGAGGAGACAGTCTCCATTTTGACATGGCTTTCTGTTCAAATTGTGGTGGCGAGTTGCATAGCAACACAAAGAACTATGATTAAAATTATTGCTCAGAGTGGGATGGAGAAATTCCTTTCTCATGCAGAAGAAGCATTCTGACTTGATGAAACTATCACGAGATCGAAGGTTACAGAGGCTGTGAATCTCCACTGTACCCAATGCTATGCACAGCAGGGACTTCTATAACTTTTTTGAATGAAAGAATAAATGAAATAACATAGTGATATATCAATTATATTATTCTAATGTATTAAAATGTTAGCTCCCTTTCTTTTAAAAGTGATATTTCAAAGAAAGATAAATCTTTTAAAAAACAAAATATCAATTTGTATTATAAGTTTATTTTCTATCAGATTTATAGATCTTACCTTGAGGGAAGCCAGAAGTCAGAACAATCAAACTGATGCAGATGAAGGACATAATTTGTGACTTTGTTGGGACAGTAACATTATGTCCTTACTTACATAAATGCTCAGATGTGCAGAGGCAAAAGGAGAAACATATCTGAAGTGGAAACTTAAAGGTCCTTTAGAAAGTCAGTTGTGTTGGATGGTGTTTTGCTGGGGCCAAAGACGTGAAGGAGTGTTTTCCTGGAGTGGACACAGGTGAACTCTTAAGGCAGACTCATGAAGGAATATTTGGCTGAAGCAGACACAGGAGAAAGGATGTTCTGCTAAAGCAAGCACATGAAAACACATGTGATGAAGGCTTTTTCACTAATGACACACAGGTATTGGTCTGCCTTACATTGTGTAGTTGAGCTCTAATTTTCTGGACTCCATACAGAAAGGTACCAAAACCCATCTGGTGGTCTGCCTCAGCTTCTTGCCACTTCCAAGAACTCAGTCTGATTGGCAGAGTGATGTCAGCTGAGGCAGATACACATTCTGAGGCAAGATGAATGCTCAGACAAGACCCGTGGAGGACACGTGATGTTTGGATCGAGTATAAATAGAACTCCACAGACAGTGGAATAGGCTGGGCACTTGGCTTACTTATATAGCTAAGTTTTTGTTAGTCTTAACTCTTCGCTGATCTTTGTTTCACTGAGACAGATACAGAGGAGAACTTCTCCTGGTGTCCCTTTGGGTCCCTCCTGCTGACTCATGCTGAGGCCGAGGCCTGGCTGTCTCTGCTAGGTAGCGCCACTGGTGCTGATTCATGTTTGCTGTCCTGACTCTACTGAACAAGACCACTGATATATCTGTAAAATGTCTGCAAGTGGAGGGAGCTGCTGCTGTTGACCTGTGAACTGGACTGCCAATTTCCAGACAGTACAGATGGGAATTGCTCCAAAGAACCACTTCTAAACTGGTCCACTTCCCCCATATCCTTTCTTTCCCACTACCTCTGGTGGAAAGGGAGGTTAAAGTGTTTAAGAACCATCATTAGAAGGATTTGAGAAAGTAAGTTACACATATCCTTTCTTCATATAACACATACTCCTAAAGGCAGCTTTACATAAAGTCATCATAGGTCTATCTATGTAATCACACAATTTCCCCCTTTTCCTATTGTGCCTGATCTTTGCGAGTCAGAATCAAAATGGATAATATCATGCTTTTGCATGTGCCAAAGCTTTTCATTCTCCTCACTCAAGATTGGCTCCTGTGTTTGGAGTCTTAGTGATGAAGGAGTTTCCCTGATGCTGAGTCTGCCTTAGATATGCCATAGAGTGTTTGGGCACATTACTCAGTGCTTGTCACTAAGAGGTCATGGACTCTTATGTGCACATAAGCATATGAAGAGCCTTGACTTTAGTTTCTGATTAAAGACAGACTCCATTCTTGTTGTTTGGGTGGATTATTTCCTTTTAAGCTTTTGTTCTGTGATATATATGTCTATAATGATGCAAACATTAGAATACAAACTCAAAGGCTGCTTGACAATAGAGAAGGTAATTCACATGTCTGTAAGGCTGAACACAGGCTTCCTTTTTCTTCCCTTTCCCTTACCTACCTTTTGCTTTGGGATCGTTCACAAATATTTTTTATTATAAACACTTTCTAAAAGCAATGTCAGCATCTGTTTACTGTACTTATAGTTTCTTGAGCTAAAATGTTTTTTTGTTACCTTTCTAGAAATATACAAACATAACGATCAGTGTGTGCCATATGCCTTTTCAAATATTGTACAAACCAAATAAAGAACCTGTACTTAGTGGCAGTATATTTCAGGACATACATTTTGAGGGATAGAAAACATGTCAAATTCCTTCTCAGGGATCCAGTTTTCTTATTTGTGAAATAATAATGACTGTGAAAGACTTCTCTATGCACTATGTGTATAATCTTGAAGACTGAAAGTATTCGTGAAATGTTACATTAACCCTGAGATCACAAAAGTATAACAATTAACTGACAATAAAATACTTTATTAACTCTCTCATACCCAAAACCTTGATATTATGCACCATTTGCAGGAAATTCTTTTTAAAATAAAAAAATCTTTGGGTATATATTGTATGTTGGACATATACACCCACTCCCTTCCCCACAAACACTTTTTTTATATACTCTTCTCATTTCCATTAATTCCTTTTTTCCTTATGTAAATATTTAATTCTATTTTCACCTAATTTATCCATGTTAAGTAACTGTATAAACTCTAGAAGATGGACAGACGAGATAAAACATACGTCTCATTCAGACTGGCTTTAGTCACAGTATAATTATCTTAGTTGCATCTGTTTTTCTCCAAAATGATGCAACTTCATTCTTTATGGCTGCATAAGTTCTTTTTTTATGTACATACCACATTTTATTTATTCTTTAGTTGTTAAATTTCTAGGTTCGTTTTATAACTCGGTTATTATGAAGAGTGTTGCATAGCCATTGATGTGTAAGTATTTTTGTCAAGTGTTGACCTGGTATTCGTTTTTGGTAAACACCAAAGAGGGGTATGGATAGGTCATAGTTTATGCTATGTACCTTTTCAAATATTGTATGAACCAAATAAAGGACTCTGGATTTGGAGGCAACAGACTTTAGGAGTTATATGTTGAAGGGCACAGGGCAACAGGTATGAGAAAATAGCTTTCTAATGCATTTTGATGATATTGAAAAGACTATCGCAAGAACAAGATTGTAAAGTAGAACTTAACAAAGAAGTAGAATCATTAAAGAAAATCCATAAATAAAAACAGAAGGAACTCTGCTAAACTCATTCTCAGAGGCCACAGTCATCCTGGTATCTAAAGTACACAAAGACTCAACACAGAGAGAATTTCCCACTAATTTCCTTTATGAACATTGATGCAAAATTACTCAATAACATATTCACAAACCAAATTCAAGAGCACATCAATGACATAATCCACCGTGACCATGCTTCATTCCAAGGAGGCAGGGGTTCAGTGTGTGAAAATTAATCATCAGGACCAAACAATAGCTTACAGATTAGGAAAAGGTCTTCACTAACCCTACATCTAACAGAGGGCTGAGTTTCTACCTTATACCCATCAGAGTGGCTAAGATAAAAAACTCAGGCGACAGCAGATACTGGCCTAGATGTGGAGAAAGAGGAACATTTCTCCACTGCTGGTGGGATTGCAAACTGGTACAACCAATGATTGCCAAAAATTGACACCGATCCCATGGGCAATAACCCATCCCTGACACTATTAATGATACTCTGTTACACTTGCACACAGGAGTCTCCACACAGCAGCCAATGGGAAGAGATGCAAACATTAGATGGAGCTTGGCAAGTCTTATCGAAGAGTTTGGAGAAAGATTGAGGGACCTGAAGAGGATAGGGTCTCCACAGAATACCAACAGAGTCAACTAACCTAGACACTTGGGGTCTCCCAGAGACTGAATCACCAACCAAGAATCAAGCACAGGCTGGACCTAGGACCCCTTCACACCTGTATTAGATTGGTCTTCATGTGGGTCCTCCAAACAATGGAAGGAGAGGCTATTGATGAGCCTGTTGCCTCCTTGCCTCCCTGTGGATCCTGTACCCCTAAATGGACCACCTTGTCTAGCCTCAGTGGAAGAGGAGGTACTTAATCCAACAGCAACTTGGTGTGTGTATGTGTTTGATACCCAGAGGGGAGCTTTCCCTTCTCAAAAGAGAAAGGAAATGGGGAATCTAGGGAGAACTTACATGAGGGCATACTTGGAGGAGAGGAAGGGCTGATATTGGGTTGTAAAGGAAATAAATAAATTTAATAAAAAAGAAAATAAAAACAAATAAAATTAATTAAAAACTCAGGATGTCAAACAGAAATGTCAGAGGTAAACCTCAAGAATAGACTAACAGACATGAGAAAGAGAACTTCAGGTATTGACGATAAGGTAGGAAAATGGAAATATCATCAAAGAAAATGTTAGTTCTAAAATGATCCAGGCACAAAGCATCCCCAAAACCTGGGACATTATGAAGAAGTCAATTACTCATAACCCCAGTTCTTTTTTTTTTTCTTTTTTTCGGAGCTGGGGACCGAACCCAGGGCCTTGTGCTTGCTAGGCAAGCGCTCTACCGCTGAGCTAAATCCCCAACCCCACCCCCAGTTTTTTTTTATCCAAAGGCATAGAAGAAAAATATCCTAACCTGAGAGAGAGAGAGAGAGAGAGAGAGAGAGAGAGAGAGAGAGAGAGAGAAGAAGAAGAGGAAGAAGAAGAAGAAGAAGAAGAAGAAGAAGAAGAAGAAGAAGAGGAGGAGGAGGAGGAGAAGAGAATATGAGTCATAGAGAACACAAAGTAAAAAGACTAGCACATAAATTTTCCATGTCAGAAAATCAAAACACTTAATGTGCAGAATAGAGAAAGGATATTAAAATCTTCAAGGAAAAAGGGCCAAGTCATAAATAACAACAGGCCCATTAAAATAACAACGCCTGGTTTTTTTTAATGTGGACTTTAAAATCCAGAAGGACCTGGTTAGATGCTCTACAAGTTCTGAGAGCTCACAGACAGCAGCCAGACTACCATAACCTGCAAAAGTACCAGTCCTAATTAATGAAAGAAAAACATCATAATAAGAATGATTTTCTGTCCTCTAATCCTGCGCTACAGAAGGCAGTAGAAGAAACACTTTTGAGCAGTCTGAAGAGGATGTTAACTACACTCAGAAAGAATGAATACAACAATCCCAGCATATAATGCCCATCAAAATTCCAACGTGATTCTTCACATAAACTGAGAATGTGCCTATCCCTACAGAGACTTGATGTGCCAGGGTTGGAGGATACCTGGGGAGGGGGGAGCTCCACTCTTTCAGAGGAGAAGGGGAGTGAGGATAGGGGGAATGACTGTGTGAGGGGGAACAAGGAGTGGGACAGTGATTGGGATATAAAGTGAATAAATAAATAATAGAGAAAACCAAATGATCTTCAACTCCTAATGGAAACATAAAAACTCAGGATAACTAAAACAATTCTAAATAATTAAAGAACTGCTATAGGTTATCACCATCCAAGATTTCAAGTTGCATTGCAGAGCTGTAGTAATAAATATTATGCATTGATCAATAGAATAGAACTGAAGACCCAGACATAATTCCACATACCTACAGATAACTGTAGTTTAATTAGGGCACTGCCCATCTCCTATGTGCATGGTGACAGGGTTTAGTTTTCTTTCATATATGCATACCTTTTAGGAAGCTGATACAGTAATAGGTTTCCATGTGACTTTTCCAAAGGCCATTATGGTTTGTTGTCACTTCCCATTGTTCCAAGTTAACCTTCAGTTATAGTTTCCACTTTATTTATTTATAATCCTATATTCTATTTCCATTCCTTGGAAGATTCCTCCCTTTCCCCAGTAACTTACAGGTTGCCTAGCCTCTATGGATATGAAACAAACGTATCCGAAGCTTAAAAGCTAATGTGTACATAGAAGTAAAACAGACAATGCATTTATTTTTGTGTCCAGGTTTCCTCATTCAGGATGATTTGCTTCTATTTACTTGTGCATTTTATAAACTTATGCTTCTTAACAGCTGGGTAATGTTCCATTGTGTAAATGTACTACACTTTCCCTACCCATCCATTAGTCAACAGACATCTAGGGTCTTTCCAGCTCATCCCTATTGTAAGCAGAGAAGCAAAGAACATGGATGTTGGTTTTATGTCCAGGAGTAGTATAGCTAGGCTTTAAGGTAGATCTATTCCCAGTTTCCTGAGGAGCCACCACACTGATTTCCATTGTGGCTATACAAGTTTGCACTTCCTCTCTGGATGGCTGCTGAATTTTGCATGGTAGTTTCGTGTCCCACTGATTTGCTGATAGTGTTTCCTGGTGGAGACTTTCAAGTCTTTTATGGTATGACATTATGCCACCTACAAATAAGGATGCTTTGGATTCTTCCTTTCTTATTTTTATGCCCTTAGTCTCCTCAGCTGTTTTAATCCTCTAGCTAACACTTTGAAAACCTCTATTGAGTATATTGAATAGGTAGAGAGTAGACATCTTTGAATTATTTTCAGATTTTAGTGAAAATGCTTTTGAGTATCTGTCCATTTATGAATATGTTGGCTGTGGACTTGCCTTTATTACGTTGAGGTTTGTCCCTTTTCCCCTAGTCTCCTTAGGAGTTTTGCCAAACGTCCTTTATGCATCTATTGTATTGATTGTGTGGTTTTTGCCTTTTAGTCAGTGATGAGTTACAATTATTGATTTATAAATGTTCAATCATTTCTGCATCTCTGGGATAAAGCCAACTTGATCATAGTGGAGAGTATTTTTCATGTGTTTTTGGATTTAGCTTGCAAATTGGAATTTTTTTAAAAGTACATTGGTTTATAATTTTATTTTATTGAGTCTTTGTGTGTGTGTGTGTGTGTGGTGTGTGGTGTGTGTGTGGTATGTGTGTGTATGTATGTGTATGTGTGTGTGTATGTGTCTGTGTGTGTGTGTCTGTGTATATCTCTCTGTGTGTGTGTATGAGGTATGTGTGTGTGTGTGTATGAGGTGTGTGTGTGGTGTGTGTATGTGTATGCGTGTGTATGTGTGTGTGTATATGTGTGTGTATGTGTGTGTGGTGTGTGGTGTGTGTGTGGTGTGTGTGGTGTGTGTGGTGTGTGGTATGTGTGTGTGTGGTGTGTGTGTATGTGTGGTGTGTGTGTGTGGTGTGTGTGTATGTGTGGTGTGTGTGTATGTGTGGTGTGTATGTGTGTGTGTGTGGTGTGTGTGTGTGTGGTGTGTGTGTATGTGTGTGTGGGTGGTGTGTGTGTATGTGTGGTGTGTGTGTGTATGTGGTGTGTGTGTGGGGGTGTGTGTGTGTGTGTGTTTTGTATCAGGTTTGTAGTAGCTTCATAAAAAAGAATTAGGAAATATTCCTCCAGCTTCTGTTTTGTGGAGTAATTTAAATATTATTGGAATTAGTTTTTCTTTAACAGTCTGCTAGAATTTTGAGACGAACACACCTGTCAGTGGACAGTTGTCTTTAGAGTTTTAATTACTGCTTTTTTTCATAGGTGTTAAGTTGTTGAGGTTTCATGGATGAAGCTCCCCCTATAGGAGATAGAATGTTATGGCAACTTTCCTGGTCCTTAGCTCTCACAATTCTTTTTGTGCCATCTTCTGAGACATTGTCAGAGCCTTAGTTAGCTACAGGTACTGTGCTGTAGTTGAACCAGCTGGGGCTGAGCACCCAAATCACTTGTTGTCTGCGCTTTGACCAATCAGCACAAGAAAACTCTCAGCTCTAATAAATGCGTTTGTCCAATTGGTAGGATACAAAGATAACATAAAAGAACAGTATCCTTTCTACAGGCCAATGACAAATGTACTAAGAAATAAACAATCCTTTTCACAATATTCCTCATATACTTAAAAAAGGTAATTTGGGATGTGTCTAACCAAGCTAAAAAGAGAGGCCTCTACAATGAGAACTTTAAAACACCCAAGGGGAAAAAACAAAGAAAATGTTAGAAGACTGAAGATCTACCACACTCATCCATTGGGAAAAATTAACATTATGAAATTGGATTTCTTACAAAAAGCAATGTACAGATTCAATCCAATCCCTAAAAATTCCTACTTTTTAAGTGTTATTCAAGTGACATTTGATTTTTAGATCCAACTCCCTAGACAAGGAGTTAGTGACTATAAAAAGGAGAATTTGCCTCTCCTAGGGTGAGCCTCCTAATTGGTTATCCAGCGAGAAGATGCCAGCCATGAAACCACATACATACAGAGAACAAAGACAGACTCGTACGCTGTAGTTACACATTCATGCATTCATATATCCAAATATATGTGCGAAAGTAAAGGAGGAAGATGGAATGCGTTGTAGGGAAGGGAGTTGGGAGGATCGGGGGGGGGGGAGGAAATGGGGAAAGCAATGTAAATATATTTTCATTAAAGTGTGTATAAAATGGAATGTTGCTTCAATAACATGTGAGAAGCTGATATAAGAAGAAAATAAAAAGTAATGATAATACTATTATTTGAATATGAACAATAATAAAATGTGCATATACATGAGTTATTTTTCAAACTATAGCATGTTTTAATGCTTACAAGAAACCACTTGTACAAATAGTCCCTTGTGATTGTGTACTTTCGAAAGCCTCATTTTAGTAGTTTCTAGGCGCTTTATTGAACAGATACACAATGATTATGTAACAAATCTGTACTGTAATTATGTTTACAACCTCTTACAATTACAAATGATACTGTCACGAGCATTCTTCAATTGCTTGTGTACATTTTAAATATTTCTGATGGTAACAGTTTAGACACTGTATGCTGATAGAGGTATATGAGTATGCCCCAAATTTTGATGAACAGAAGCCAATGTTCCTTGAATGTGTCTACTTTGAGATAATGTTTGATATTAATTGAAGATTGTCTTTCCGGTCCTGTCGTTTGCCACATTTTTTAATTTTCAACAGCATATGGTTGTTGAAACATTGCTAGCAATAGAGAAAGAAAATGTGTTTGTCTAGAAAAGCCTGGGACACTAAATGCTCAAGCTCTGATACAATAAGACAACCGTGGGAAAGCATATGGCTGTAAAGATCCCTGTGCTTTGGTTAGAGAGTAAAAAAAGAGCAGGTATGAGTGGAGATAGGGATGAAATACAGACAGACAGGAATTTGAACTGAGGTGTGTAGCAGTGGGAGATGGGGACCTGGGGGTAGCCACCAGCAAGTCCCAGATGCTAGGAAAGCAAGAGGCTACCAGAACCCAACAGGGATGAGATTAGCTGAAATACACAACAAAGGGGAGGGAGAACCTGTACAGACCATATCTAGAGATTAGGTGAGGTCCCAGATCGGGGATGGTGCCACCTTGGGGGATGGTGCCACCCACTCATCTCCAAATTTTAACCCAGAATTGCTCCTGTCAAAATAAAATACAGGGACAAAGTTTAGAGCAGAGACTGAAGGAAAGGCCGTCCAGAGACTTCCCCACCTGGGGATCCTTACCATATAAAGCCACCAAACCCAGCCACTATTACTGATGCCAAGAAGTGCTTGCTGACAGGAGCCTGATATGGATGTCTCCTGAGAGGCTCTGCCAGAGCCTGACAAATACAGAGGTGGATGCTCACAGCCAACCATTAGACTGGGCGTGGGGACCCCAATGGATGAGAAAGGACTGAAGGAGCTGCAACCCCACAGGAAGAATGACAATATCAACCAACCAGACCCCTCAGAGCTTCCAGGGACTAAACCACCAACCAAAGAGTACACATGGAGGGACCCATGTCTCCAGCCACATATGTAGCTGAGGCTGAGGATGGCATTGTTTGGCATCCGTAGGAGGAGAAACCCTTGGTCCAGTGAAGGCTGATGCACCAGTGTAAGGGAATGTCAGGGCGGTGAGGTAGGAGTGGATGGATGTAAGGGGAAGCACCCTCATAGAAGCAGGAGATGGGGAATGGGAGAGGGGGGAACTGGGAAAGGGGTAACATTTGAAATGTAAATACATAAAATATCCAATGGAAAAAAAAAGAGCAGGTAAATCTGAGGCCCTACATTTTACTGAAGACTTGTTGGCAAGTAATGGCTACTCTGGAATGGAGTATCATTCTTTTTGTCGAGGTAGCTGTTCACAGGTTTCTCATTCTCCAGAGTGTGAGTGTATCAGCGTGTCTATACTTAGCCCAGTAATAATATTTTATAATTGCTTATTTAGTAAGTAAAAAAAACTTCATTGTTTCAGTACTTAATTTCACCACTAGTAAAGTTGAATTTAACCATATTTTCACTCTACTATTCTGATGTTTACATTACTGAAGAAAGTATATAATCATCTTTTCTAATTCACACACAGACCTTATAACTGATCAAATATGAATATTGTGTATAGAGTAAAGGTGAAATGTTTTAAATGATCAGAATTATAGGAGGGAGCATATATTTCAACTCAGCAGAGAAAAGTGGTTTGAAAGAGACAGTAGAAAAAAATAGGAAGAGCACAAATAAAACAGATAGCACAGAAACTGAAATATGGAGGTGCTCGGTATTTTATATATATGTGTATATATATACACATATACATACATATACATATATATACACACATATATACATATATACACATATATACATATATATATACATATGAATGTGTAAATAAAACATTGATTCATCAAGGGTCTAACAAAAAATCCTAATGCCAGGAATGAAAAACTTTCTTTTGGGTTATTAGAATTTCCCAAGAGACTCCAAACATCATAGGCTACTGCTATTGTCCTTTGCTGCCCTCAGAATTGCAAAGTTAGGTCCCTGTTGCTGGGAACCACATCTACTTCAGAAATGGAGTCCAGAGGACCAGAGCTGGAGGGGACCCGAAAGTTTCCTCCCTGAGAACTTAAATTTTATGGTACCAGAAAGAGTTATACAAACTTCCAAAGGAGGAAAGCAAGTAAGAAAAAGTCCTCCCTCCCTTTCTTTCTTCCTTCTTCCTTTCCCTCCTCCTTTCCTCCTTTCCTCTATCCCTCTGTCCCTCCCTGTCTGCCTGTTCTCTCTCTCTCTCTCTCTCTCTCTCTCTCTCTCTCTCTCTCTCTCTCTCTCCCCTCTCCCTCCCCCACTCCCTCTCCCTCTCCCTTCCTTCTCCCTCTCTCCCTCTGTCTTTCTCCCCGCCACCCCACCCCCGTCAAGATAAGGTCTCACTGTGTATCCGTGGCTGCCCTGCAACTAGCTATATACACCAGACTGGCCTCAAATTCATGGATATCCACTTGCCTCTGTCTCCTGAATGCTGGTATTAAAGGCATACAGCATCTCAACTAGCTGCATTACCTTTTCAAAGATATCACTTGCATAGATGTATCATGTGCTTTATTAGACATCCCAAATGTGTTTCTCCATACCAAGCTAGTGTCATGCCACACTGTGTATCTTAACTTGTAAATTCCAGAGACACCTGAGATTATGTCAAATGTTAAAAGGATTTCTTATTTTACATATGCCACCATATTATCAGTCATCTCTTCAAAGGGTCAATCCAAGCTTGGGCTAATACCCATTTATTAGTGAGTGCATACCATGTGTTGTTGTTTTTTTTTTTTTTTGTGATTAGGTTACCTCACTCAGATGATATTTTCTAGTTCCATCCATTTGCCTAAGAATTTCATGAAGTCATTGTTTTTAATAGCTGAGTAGTACTCCATTGTGTAGATGTACCACATTTTCTGTATCTATTCCTCTGTTGAGGGACATCTGGGTTCTTTTCTGCTGTTATGAACATAGTGGAGCATGTGTCCTTGTTATATGTTGGAGCATCATTTGGGTATATGCCCAGGAGTGGTATAACTGGGTCCTCAGGACTATATCCAGTTTTCTGAGGAACCTCCAGACTGATTTCCAGAGTGGTTGTACCAGCTTGCAATCCCACCACCAATGGAGGAGTGTTCCTCTTTCTCCACATCCTCTCCAGCAGCTGTTGTCAGTTGAGTTTTTTTTTTTTTTATCTCAGCCATTCTGACTGCTGTGAGGTGGAATCTCAGGGTTGTTTTGATTTGCATTTCCCTGATGACTAAGGATGTTGAGCATTTCTTTAGGTACTTCTCAGCCATTTGACATTCCTCAGCTGAGAATTTTTTGTTTAGCTCTGTACCCCATTAAAAAAAAGGTTATTTGATTCTCTGGAGTCTAACTTCTTGGGTTCTTTGTATATTTTGGATATTAGCCCTCCTCTATCAGATGTAGGATTGGTGAAGATCTTTTTCCAATCTGTTGGCTGCCATTTTGTCCTATTAACAGTGTCCTTTGCCTTATAGAAGCTTTGCAATTTTATGAGGTTTCTTTTATCGATTCTTGATCTTAGAGCATAAGCTCTGAAGTGTTCTGTTCAGGAAAATTTCCCAGTGCCCATGTGTTTGAGGCTCTTCCCCACTTTTACTTCTATTAGTTTGAGTGTATCTGGTTTGGTGTAGAAGTCCTTCATCCACTTGGACTAAGGCCTTGTACAGGGCAATAAGAATGGATCAGTTTGCATTCTTCCACGTGTTGACCGCCAGTTGAACCAGCACCATTTGTTGAAAATGCTACTTTTTTCCCCACTGGATGGTTTTAGCCCCTTTGTCAAAGATCAAGTGACCATAGGTGTGTGGATTCATTTCTGGACCTTCAATTCTATTCCATTGATCTATCTTCCTGTGTCTGTACCAATACCATACAGTTTTTTTTTTCTAAATCACTATTGCTCCGTAATATAGCTGGAGGTCATGGATGGTGATTCTCCCAGAAGGTCTTTTATTGTTGAGGATAGTTCTTACTATTCTGGGTTTTTTGTTACTCTAAATAAATTTGCAAATTGCTTTTTCTAACTCTATGAATTATTGAGTTGGAATTTCGATGGGGACTGCACTGAATCTGTAAATTGCTTTTGGCAAGATGGCCATTTTTACAATATTAATACTGCCAAACCATGAGCATGGAAGATCTTTCCATCTTCTGAGATCTTCTTCAATTTCTTTCTTCAGAGATTTGAAGTTCTTGTCATACAGATCATTCACTTGCTTGGTTAGAGTCACATTGAGGTATTTTATATTATTTGGGACTATTGTGAAGGGTGTCGTTTCCCTAATTTCTTTCTCAGTTTTTATCCTTTGAGTATAGGAAAGCTATTGATTTATTTGAGTTTAGTGCAGACTTCTATTAGACCTTCATAGAAGACCTAATACCAATACTCTTCAAAATATTCCACAGAATAGAAAAAAAAAAGGAACACTACTCAATTCCTTCTATGAAGCTACAATTACGCTTATACCTAAACCACACAAAGACCCAACAAAGAAAGAAAACTTCGGGTCAATTTCCCTTATAAATATCAACACAAAAATACTCAATAAAATTCTCGCAAACTGAATCCAAGAACACATCAAATTGATCATCCTTCATTATCAAGTAGGCTTCATTCCAGGGATACAGGGATGGGTCAATATATGGAAATCCATCAACGTAATCCACTATGTAAACAAACTCAAAGAAAAAAAATCACATGCTTTTCTCATTTGATGCTGAGAAAGCATTTGACAAAATTCAACATCCCTTCATGTTAAAAATCTTGGAAAGATCAGGAATTCAAGACCCATACCTAAACATAATAAAAGCAATATACAGCAAACTAGTAGCCAACATCAAACTAAATAGAAAGAAACTTGAAGCAATCCCACTAAAATCAGGGACTAGACAAGGCCGCCCACTCTTTCCTTACCCATTCAATAAAGTACTGGAAGTCCTAGCCAGAGCAATCAGATAACGAAAGGAGGTCAAAGGGATACAAATTGGAAAGGAAGAGGTCAAAATGTCACTATTGGTAGATGATATGACAATATACTTAAGTGAAAATTCCAAAAATTCCACCAGAGAACTCCTAAACCTTATAAATAACTTCAGCAAAGTGGCTGGATATAAAATTAATTCAAAGAAATCATAGCCTTCCTCTACTCAAATGAATTCTTATTATGATGAGGTGGGTAGCTGTGGAAGCATGTGACTATGTCTTGGTGTTCTTATCAATATAGTAGAAGTAGGAATGGCATATTTCTGGCATCCACAGCAGAGCTGGTGTACTTAAATATTCAGTAACTTTTGTGTGTGTCAGTGTTTACCCTGATGTACAGAAACAAAAGTTGTCTGTACTAGTAGATTTATTACAAGGTGTTGGTGTACATGATGAGGCTGGCTTGACAAGCGTGAGCCTGTGATACAGCTGTCAGAAAGGGCAGGCTAGAACTTACAGATCTCTACAGCTGTGCTCTACAAAAGTTTGTTCTTTTGGAAAGCATCAATTATGTTCTTAAGACTTTTAAAATATAGGATCAATATTATGGGAGCAAATTATGTGGATAATGTTTTTTACATAAAGCCGAATGACTATTACTATTAATCATTTCTATAAGCACTTGCTCAGCAATATGCAAATTTGTGCTTGACTGAACAACTTCAAATTCCACCTTATCCAGATTGTCAAAGAAAAACAACTGTAGTGGTTGAAAGTTGCTGGTTCCTGTGTCTTATCCATCTACCAGAACTTCTAAAGAAAAATTTTTCCTACCCTCGTATTCTCAGCTCAACATAGATTTTTCAGGCTTCCACAAATATATTGATGTATCACTATAAATGTATCAATAATTCTGAACATCAATCCTTGGACACTTTATTTATAAAACATCTGTTATTCTGATCTATTTTTCTCTTACTAGAATGGGTTAAGAAGTCAGATACCATTACCTCCTTTAGTTTACACACTCAGCTTGAGAACTAAAATATTGTACTCTCTGAAAACATATTTGCAAATTGAATATACTAAGGCATTTTTAAGTGGTGAAAAGAGTAATTAGGTTTGTGTATAAGCTAGCATAGGCAATACAAGAGAATGAAATACTTAAATGTGACAATGGATAGATGATAGCTCACCCCTTAAGAAAGTGAACTGATTTTGAATGGCTTCCCTAACACCCACATTGGGTGGCTTATGACTACTTGTGACTCTAGCTCGAGGGATCCTGATGCTCTCTTCTTATCTCTGAGGGCATACTCATACATATGTGTACACATATGTAATTAAAAATAAAACGAAATTGAAAAAATGGGAATGTTTTTTAGATATATGCACTGGGACTGGGCTCTACGACCCTGCATTTTGACTGGTTGGGTTTTCTGTAGCATTATCTGTCTGTTGCAAAGACAAGTTTCCTTGATGAGGGGTGAAGACTATACTATTTGTTGGTATAAGGACAGATCTTTATAGACTGTTGTTAAGGATTAGGCTGGTTTAGTAAATTAGTGGTACATTTTCCATGTATATTTATAATCATTATTTCATTAGTAGCTAGCTAAGTTTGCAGTACCAGGCATGGTATCATTCTTTATTGGGTAGGTTTGAAGCCCAATTAGAGATCTGTTGGTTACTGCAAAGATATGAATGCTACTACTGCATCTATTGGTTGCTTCCCTTCTTTGGAAGCTTAAAGGGTGTCTTTTAAAACCATGAATGCCCGTCTTCAGTGAGGGGCCACTGAGATTAATTATAGCTCCAGGGTCTCTGGGTCCTGAGTCTGAAATGCATGATGTCTTCACCTATAAGAACTTAGCTCCCAGTTCTGGGGTTCGGAGTAACCAAGGACAACAATAATAGATTGTACATTTTGGAAGTCTCTTAGAAGGCTCCAAATAACAATTCAAAAGAAGGCTTCTCATGTCTGGTATTGGGGTTTTGTCAGGTGATCTTTGGATCTCGGAGGAGGCATCATCAGCCAAGGTAAGGAAGGTTCATTAAGACTATTTGTTTATTTATACAACTAATTGCACAATTAACTATATTTTGTAAATAATATTATGATTCCTTTGGCTCATTGAGACATCCATATTGTTATTTTTACCTCTCTCCTTTATTCTCTTATATTTTCCTTGGAATAGGAGAGATAGTCTTCCCAAGGGAAGAGAACACCTGTTGGTTGTCTGGTGCCCAAAAGTCAGTCCTAAAACATACATAGAAGTAACATTATATGGTCTCAACATTCTATAGTTAAAAATTTATACGCATATTCAGAAAAATATGTGTGTATATGCATATGTATATATGAATGTAACAACCATTAAGGAAAAGAAGGGGTCATGCATTGGAAGGAGAATGGGGAGAGGATTATGGGAAGGCTTGGAGGGAGGAAAGGAAAGAGAGAAACATAATTAAATTATAATCTCAAAAGCAAGCAAACAAAATACCTTTAAAATTAAGCAAAATAATGCAAAACAAACAAGCAAACAAACAAACGAGTATGGGCTTCACTCTCTTTTTTGCTGATTTGAATTTTTATGTTCTTTTTTTTTTTTTTGGTTCTTTTTTTTTCGGAGCTGGGGACCGAACCCGGGGCCTTGTGCTTCCTAGGTAAGCGCTCTACCACTGAGCTAAATCCATGTTTTCAACAATGTGCATAGAATTTTTAGAAATATAATATTTGTAAAAATACTGACATAGCTGCAAGTGCTATTCTTTTTCACTTTCTTTTTCACTTATGCTGCAAGCATTAAATTATTCAAGGAAGAGTTTGGTTATGAATTTCATTAA
This sequence comes from Rattus norvegicus, assembly GCF_021556685.1. NCBI lineage: Eukaryota > Metazoa > Chordata > Mammalia > Rodentia > Muridae > Rattus > Rattus norvegicus. Next base: position 109,878,489 of record NC_141542.1, read on the forward strand.
CTAAAAGTTTTTATGGATGAAGAAACTCAAAAAATATGCATGGATGTTTATTATATTTAGAGCCATTTACACATAACATTTAGCAGGTGGCAGCATGTTTTTATTTTTTTCAAGGTAAAATTTGCAATAAAGAATTTCTCTTATTTTTAAGATTGTAATATAATTACATCATTTTCTCCTTCCTTGTCCTCACTCCAAGCTTTCTTATATAACCCTTCTTGCTTTTTATTAAATTTGAGGTATCATTTTTGATTAGTTGTTGTTACATAAATATATATGTATGTGTACACACACATGCTGTTGTAAATTATAAAAAATGAGAACACTGTCTTTTATCCCCACTAGGTCTACACTGAAGTGCCCCAAGATATCTGCTGGATATCTTGCCAGAAGCACACATCCCAACTCCACAGTGTCCCACACACTCTCCCAAATTCAATTCTCCATATGAAAAGCCACACAGCACAATAACCTCTGATCCAATTGATAAGATATAATTGCCCACCTAAACATACAAAGCCCTGTACACATCTATCCCTTAAAAACATTCATAACAACCTGTAAAGGTACAGTGCGGGATCTTAACATCAGCTGTCATATTGTCCCTGGCTACTCTCTCTCCCCTCCTTTTCCATTCCCGTCTCCTCCTCTTCCTTCAAACTTTGCTCCTGCTCATCCTTTTTTCTCGTCCAATGACAGGCCTCATTCTCCCTTGTACCTGTCTCGCCTGTGACATCATCTCACATTTCACTCTTTTTGTCTAATTAAAAAAAAAAAAACTTTTCTGTCAAATATAACCTGAGCACAACTATTATCATTTTGTAATTAAAAGCATAAAATATATCTAACACCCAGTCCAACATTTTATCAGTTAAATAGAACATTTAGTTATCCATTCCAGCTTAAGAAAGGCCTAAAATCTATATTATATCTTGGCTAGCTTGTATACTATCTGAGAAATATCCAATAAAGTATGTATTTTCAGAATTAAATAGCCTGATAGGCTATGAAACTATAATCAGTCTTCAACCCTGTCAGAAATCTGAGAATGACCAAATATCTATACACATAGGAAGTCTAACATGGCTTCCAGAACTGATGGGTTGTAGTGACAAATCTCCACTAGCACAGTCCCCTGTTAGCAACATGTGAGCACAAGTCTTCAGCCTTCTGGCCCCAAATCAACTGACAGACTCTTGAAATGCAGATTTTGAAGGGCCGATCACTCTGTCTTGGCAGGGCTTATCAGTCAACTATTCTGCATAATTTGTCCTTTTTCTGGACAGCATTAGTCTGTAGATGAAACAGGCAGTTTTGTCCAGTGGCTGCCTAGCCACAAAGTATTGCCTCACCTGGAGGTAGAGATGTTCAATTTCTTCATTAAATCACCAAAGGGGAACTGTTAGGAGCAGATATGTCTCAACAAAATATAAATAACTTTAAATCTCATATTTTGTGGAATTTTGATGTTTTTGAAAACCATCCATTTATATAAGGTAATTTGGACTGTTGTCTCCATATCCTAAATATTATCTTGAAAGTACTCTCACAAACTCGGAGCCATGAATTTCTTATTTGACCCTTAACTCACATGTGTAATCAACTCAGAAGTTTGTATCGGCATCAGTAGAAGGACTGTCTCTAAACCTTGTACTTCTAAACTTTTTTGACAAATAAATTCTATGGCAAAGCAAAGATATGATCCCAGCCTATCTACCAAATGAGATTATGACTGTATAACTCAATCTAGCTAATTCCTCCCTGTTAAATTACAACCAATTTTAAATTCCTCATAAAAACAACTTTAGAATAACCATTTTCAGCCTCCCAAAAGTCCAGGGAATTGGGGCGATAACTCCTCTATAACTTCTTCAAGCTGTACATGGGCATTGAGATATCCTTGGGGGTAGGGAGTAGGAAGAATGAAGCAAATGCTGTAGCCAATGAGTCCTGACTGGACCCAGCTGAAAGTCCTTGAGATCAGGAATCCATGCAGGCACACTCTGCAAAATACAATTCTCAAGATAAAAGTTTAGAATTGAGATATCTTTTTGTTTGATTCTCCTGAATCAATTTTTTTCAGGCGGTCTACCTCTATCAAATCTGATCAGTATGACTCTGTGAGGTTTCCAGAGCCTAATCACACTTTTTAAAAACACAAAGACAAAATCTTTCTCCCAAAATATTGTGTTCCTTAGTCTGTAACCAGAAAAGCTTCTATCTTGCACTCTCTCCCAGAGTAATAATATAACTATAAAGCTCAAAGTCACACCCATTATGAAGATTAAACAATTTTTTAAAAAAGGAAGTAAGCTAAACATTAATGTTAAATAATGAGCCTGATAGGCTTTTGTACTCTGTACTATCAGGAAATTAACACAAAATTCCCGTGGAGCCCACATTAAGAGAATCTGAACTTCCTGTTGAGGTAAACATCAAAAGTAACCACAAACCCTCTCTAGCCATATGGCCTTTAGCGGGGTAATGCATAAAACAAACTAAACACATCAATTTTAATACCAATAAGCAACATGTCAAACCAGGACTTTAGTCCAAAATACATCCATCTGTTAAGCTCTGTACCTGGAGCCACAGATTTTTATCTAACCTTAATAACTTGTAAATACCTTCTATCAATTCTAATATCAATAAGCAATGTATCAAACCAGGACTTTAGCCCAAGATATATCCATCTGTTAAGCTCTCTACCAGGAGCCACAGATTTTTATTTAACCTTAATATCCTAAATATATATCCATATGTTAAGCTCTCTACCTGGAGCAACAGATTTTTATTTAACCTTAATAACGTGTAAATACCACAATACTCTACTTGGAGTTAGGGACTAATTTTTCCCTAAGTTCCGAACCATGGATGAAAATCCCCACGTGATTCAGGTAATCTCTTTACTCTCTTCTTTCTAAAAACAAACTTAATCACCTTTTAATACCTGTCATTAAGCAATAGCTTGTCTAACTAGAATTTCAACCCAAAATTCCCATGGAGCCCACGTTAAAAGGAATATGAGTATCCTGAAAGACTTTCTATACAACTTTCTTTAAAAAGCAGTTTTTATTCTCTAACTCTCTGATCTGCTGTTACTTATCACACAGCAGGGGACCTACAGCCTGCCAACTCAGGCTGCTTCTGTATTTTTGTTTAAAGTTCATGTGATGTCTCAACATGGTGCTGGCCTCCTCTTAGAAAATAAAACTTTCTCTCAACTCTTAGGATTACTAGTGGATTCTCGCCCAACAGGGACTCTTAATGTCACGGTCATGAGTTCGAGCCCCACATTGGGCGCCATCTATTGTAAAATTATAAAAAATAAAAACTCCATCTTCTATCCCTACTAGGTCTACACCGAAGTGCCCCAAGATATCTGCTGGATATCTTGCCAGAAGCACACATCCCAACTCCACAGTGTCCCACACACTCTCCCAAATTCAATTCTCCATATGAAAAGCCACACAACACAATAACCTTTGATCCAATTGATAAGATATAATTGCCCACCTAAACATACAAAACCCTATACACTTCCATCCCTTAAAAACATTTATAATGTAACTTGTAAAGGTACAGCGTGGAATCTTTTTTTTTTTTTTTTTTATTAACTTGAGTATTTCTTATATACATTTCGAGTGTTATTCCCTTTCCCGGTTTCCGGGCAAACATCCCCCTCCCCCCTCCCCTTCCTTATGGGTGTTCCCCTCCCAACCCTCCCCCCATTGCCGCCCTCTCCCCATAGACTAGTTCACTGGGGGTTCAGTCTTAGCAGGACCCAGGGCTTCCCCTTCCACTGGTGCTCTTATTAGGATATTCATTGCTATCTGTGGAATCTTAACGTCAGCTGCCATATTGTCCCTTGGCTACTCTCCCCTCCTCTTTCATTCCCGTTTCCTCTTCTTCCTTCAAATTTTTCTCCTGCCCATCCTTCCTTCTCATCCAATGACAGGTCTCATTCTCTCTTGTACCTGCCTCACCTATGACATCACACACACACACACACACACACACTACACACATATACATACATACATACATACATACATACATACATATGTATATATGGTTTTATTGTATGGTCTCTATCTGTTATAAAGAGACATTTCCTTGATGAAAGTAAGAAGTTCACTATGTATACATAACTCTGTGTGTGTGTGTGTGTGTGTGTGTGTGTGTGCGTGTGTGTATACCTAAATATAACTTGCTCAGTATGTATAATGTTACTTGTACATATATTTTCAGGGCTGATTATTTCATATTGGGTATGAAATTGGTATGTTCTTCCCCAGGTAAGACAGTTCTCTTGCTCTAAGCATTCCTCAGTTGCTTGTAGTTCTTCATGTAGTGTGGAGGCTCCATGAGTTTTTCCCCTGCTCACTTTACAATGCCTATTTACTTTTTTGCCATTGTTCTGCTCCTGTTTATGCTGTCATGTTGATGAGAATGTATGAGTCTAGATTCAGACATTACTAGACGACACAGTTTCATGGGAAAATCCCTAAACTTCTGGTTCTAACAGTCTTTTCTTCCCCTCTTACTCAATGTTTTCTAAGTCTTAGGTGAGAGAGTATTTGTAGATTTAGTGCTGTGACTAGGCTCCACAAATCTGCATTTTAATTAGTTGTGGTTTTATTGTATCATCTACATCTGTTATAAAGCAATGTTCCTTGATGCAGGGTAAGAGGTATACTTATCTGGGTATAAAACAATATATGTAGAATGTATTTAGAAATTATGCTGCTTTAATAAAGCTGTTGCTATATGTTCTCTTCCAAGATTCATGACTACGATAGCCCTAGGGCATTGACTAGGTTTCTAGCACTGTAAGTCACAATTTCTCCTAAACCCAATTAGAGAACTGTTGGTTACTGGAAAGGCTTGCAGGCCACTATTGTCCCCTTAGGCTTTAGAGAAATTCTTGCTCTGAGAGTCCATTAGGGCTTTGGATGTAGTTTAGTGGTGGTGTGCTTGTTTGCGCATGGATAGACCAGGGTTTGACTCTGAGTACAGCTGAAAAAGAGCTCATTTGTAAACATAAAGAGTGAAAGTTTGTCAAAGAAGGGCAGTGCATTTCAGTGCCCTCCATCTTTCCTTTCCCTTCTTACTTAATGGTCTCTGAGCCTTAGGTGAAAGATTTTAGTGCTGTGACTGGGCTCCACAAATATGCATTTTGATTGGTTATGATTTTATTGTATAGTTTCCATCTGTTATACAGTGATGTTTCCTTGATGAAGGGAAAGAGCTACACTTATCTTGGTATAAAAACAAATGCACAGAATGTATTTAGGAATTATACTTCAGTTGTGCTCTCTTGGGTTTTTTTTTTCAGAGATGAGATTAATATAAGGTATTCTATTAAAAGAGAGTAAAATACAGCTGGATACCAGTAATCATAATGGTAAAGTAACAGTAGGCAAAAAAAAAAACTAAAATGAAAATGAATAAGAATAAGAAAAGATAAAGAAGAGGATAGTCAGATGCATAGGATAAAAATGGAATAAAATTTCATTCCTATGAATGAAATTGCCTAAATCTGTCCTAACAATACTAAGAATACTGTGGTGTGCAAATTTATTTATTATGATTGCAACACACACATATCTGCATTCAGAAACACACATCCATAAATGCATATATTCATTCACTCAACTTTTTCAATGTTTACATTCTCTATTAGCTCAATTTGCTGCACCTCCTCTCCCTCAGATGGCTTGACTGCACTTCTCGTAGTTCTGAGTGTGGAAATACAAATAATTTCACTGGGGAGCCCCTTCCTTCTAGGAGCCCCTTCTGTCCTTGTAAAGTAGGTCAAATAGGCATTTTAGGTACCTTCTTTGCTCCCTTAGGTGATCCTCAAGCCCCAGGACCTCTCCCTGATCTCATGGGTTTATGGAAGGTCAGGTTTCTTTCACATGTACTTTATCCACCCACTGACTCCATGGAGTCCGACTTCATTCTTACGGGGCACAGATCTCCAGCCAGTCCATGCTTTCTTTCACAGACAATTTGTTTAGGAGTTGTTGCTCAGTCTGTGTTTGAGCAGGGAAAAGAATCAAAATATTTCAACTCTGCCTGGTTAGTAGGTTGTGTCTTGGTCTAGTTTTTCTCTCAAATGTGGCTTCTGTCAATGAATATGTTTACTTAATATTTTTTTTTTTTACTTTTTATGCAGTGAACATTTCCTTCTTTAAGATCAAGTATAAAAGTTAACTAGGGTTTCATATTTTACCCCATGAGATGTTTGAAATTAGGCAAACCAATTCAGGTTATAGCTGACTATGCTAGTATATTGACATAACATATGAAAACATACAAGTTACATAACTTTGCAAGAAATGTGACTGTGTTTAATGTGAAGTATGTAGGTAAATAGTTCACAAGTCATCTTATTAATATGGGGGTCCCACATGCATTCTGATGATTTGCACCATACAGTCACAATCAAACAAAACACTTACTATCTTCTTGAATCATTTCATTTAATAAGGCCATTGAGAGCCATCACAATTCCTGGACGCACACAAGCAGCTAGCTCCATATTTTATCCATGTTTTTTTTGATTTTCTGTACAAATCTAGCCCATATATTCCTGTCCTCTCCAATCTCAAATGAATGTTGAATAATTATAGGTCAATGACCACACTTATACTTCAAACAACCCCGCAAGCAGCAGACTCCCACTCTAAATTCTCAGCATTGAAAATTCTGCAAGTCATGACCAAATGTTGTCTACTGCACCTACTCTTCCTAGTTTAAAAGTTTTTGAGTCCCTGGACACTTTGCTAACAACTTCCCACGATGCCTTTAAGAAAACCGGCACTGGAGATTGTACTTGTTTTGCATGTTCCTGTTCACACAGCTGGCGGATACAAGAAGGCAAAATTTGGGGAACATTTCTTCTTTATTTAATTCCTTCTGCAGGTGTCATTTCTGTGCTTCAGCCATCTGGTGTTCTGCAGAGTAGAATTTTAATACCAGCTATTTATTCAGACATACATGCTAAATAAAAGCCTCCTCCAAATAATAGTATTAAAACGCCCAAGAAGACAAATATATTTTATGTTTGTTTTTAGTCTGTTGAGAGCGGTGTGATTTGAAAGCGTTGTACCTGTTTAGTAGACCTTGTTGGGAAAGGGTACATGAGATATGGTGTTAACAGTGGGCTTTCTTCCTGCATCATAACCCTAGTGAAGAATTGAGAACATTCCACAGGATTATCAGCCCCAGATTCAACATATCGCTATGCCCTCTTCCCTTTTCTGGAAAAGGTTTAGTGGGTAGAAACCACAGATATAGAAAAACATCTCTAATCTTTCCCTATCATAAGATCATAGAGCATGATTTTGTAACAGGACCCCAGATCTTAGAAGTCTTCCAGATCTTAGCACAATTGACTCACTCCATGACAGAAGTATCATTCAGGCTGTAAAACCCAGAATGTGACAGCATCACCTTCCAAAAATAAAACAAAGACCCAACCCTTTACAATCTATAGTTATGGGAAAGTCTCTAAATGTATTAACCTTGCTCTTTGGGTTTTATAGTTCTGCTTCTGGATAACTGTTCTTGTTAACTGACTATGTTAACCCATAACGTGGTTTTTGTGCTTAAAAGCTCACTCTGAGAAAGGCTCAGGTCTACACTGACCTCCTGAACACCCAGTGTAGTTGATGGTTGGCTAATAAAGAGTTTTTATTGGCTTCAACCCATGCCCAAGCAGTCTTCTCTGATGAATACCCCATAACAATTTGAGATGAGACCTCCTGCCCTATAGGTGAGATGGGGTGTTAATAGTTAATAGTGTCCTATGCTAGTTTCAGACTACTGATAGTCAGGCTCTAACCTTCAAAGAGAGGTTCTGTTTTCTTTTCTTTTTTTAAAAAAGAGTTTATTTTGGATTTATGTTTCCAGAAGGTTAGAGTCCGTAATGGCAGGGTAGAGGTAATATAAGAGCTGGATCAATAGTTGAGAGTTCACATCTTGGACCATAAATGGGAAGCAGAGAGCTAACTTAAAGATGAATCTTTTGAAACTACAAACCCCACCCTCTGTGAAAAACCTCCTTCAGCAAGACTATACCTCCTACTTCTCCCCAAACAACTACCATTTAGGGATTAAATATTCAAATGTTCAATATTATGGGGAGATCTTATTCAAATTCACATGCTTTATAGACCCTTTTGAACTAAATTTTAGAGTGAAATAGATCTATTTCAAAACACAATAATCTTTTTATCTTCATTTTGTTAAAAGGGGACTTACTTGTATATGTTTAATAGATGGGACCATTTGGATTAGAATATTGGGTTCAACTCACTGTTCTTTCTTCTACATAATTGTGCAAGCTATTTAGCTCCAGAAAAAGCTGGAGGAAATATTATGGCCTTGTTATTAACAAAAGTGAATATGGCAAAGATGAACATAAAATTGGAGGTACCTTGAAATACCTTTGCCTCAGTTTCCCCATCCACAGACAGTCTGTCAGCCAATAGAACATCTGATGAGATGGGTTATGGAAAGTCCCTTTGCCAATTATCTTTCAGTGTATTTTTTAAAATTATTTTAACATTCACTTAATTCAGTAATTCTCTATGAGAATTTTAAAAGTGTTATTTCTATTTACACGCCTGTGTGCTTGTATATGAATATGTGCATATGGCTGCCCGTGGAGGTCAGAATGTGTCAGAGTCCCTACTCTGTGCTGGTTCATGATAAGTGTAGCAGAGGTCATTCTAGCTCCACGTGGGAAGGGTGCAGCCTCTGAATCATTAGCGGGCACTCTGGACAGCAAGCAGGTTTTCCTGTGGTTCCTCAGCAGTTGAAATTAGAGTGGCAGAAATTAGTAGATGGAGGACTGCCAATAGGGGGTGTGGGTGCATGGCCCTCAGATTGTCGTGTTGGGGATCCCAGAAGGATCACAATTGGAGACTGTACAGTGAGAAGGTACCGGCTTGTGGTAGTGGTGTTAGGGCCCCAGAGGTGGATCATCTATTTGTAGCTTAAGCAAGGGACTTCCCACAGATCCTCAGATATGAGTGGTCCTCTGTGGGATTTTGAGAGTCAGAGGACAGATTATTTTGGTAATGAAAAACAGCAACAACAGCAACAACAACAACAACAACAAAGTCTGGGTTACCCTGGTAGAATGAAAATGCCCCCCATGGATTTACAAGGAGTGGAACTATTAAGAGATGTGGCCTTGTTGGTGTAGGCGTGGACTTGCTGGAGGAAGTGTGTCACCAGGGTGGGCTTTGAGGTTTCACACGCTCACGTCAGGTCCAGTGTCACTCTGTTTCTGCTGTCTTCACATCTGGATGTAGAATTTGCAAGCTCCTTCATCAGCATCATGGTTTTGGTTATGACAATAATGGACTAAGCCTCCAAAACCAGCAAGTGAGCCCCAGTTAAATGTTTTCCATTTTTAAGAGCTGCAGTTTTCCTAGTGTCTCTTCACAATGATTAAATCCTAACTAAGATACTGCTGAGTAAAAAATTTTCTGAACCATCTGCTGCCCGGGTCTTCCCCCTGGGGTATCTATCCAGGCTCTGTTGCTCACCAGGCTGACCAGGGAGGAGCGAAGCTTAGACAGGATCTCAGTTGGATGAATACAGGACAAACCCCCTTTCACAGAAATGGTTCTCAGTGAAACAGCTCTCTCTTTTTTGGGTGTGTGTGTATGAAGAAGTGCTATATAAACCTTGGGGAGTGGGTAGGGGTTTTGGGGTGAGTGTACATCATTGGCTGGGGCTGAGGTGCTGGGAAATTTTGCTTCATTTGCAGGAAGAGGAATTCCAGGTGCTTGCTGGACATGTCCTTATCAGGAAAGAGGAAGTTTAACATAAAATATGGTTGCCAGGCAACTTGACTACCTCAAGGGCAGTAAGGGGGTCTTAATGCTTATGTGCGCGGGGACATGCCGGTTCTGAGCAGGGAGGAAACAGTGCTATTCTTACTGTTCTTAGGATGAGAATTTTTGGGTTTGGACACGTCTCGATCTCACACTCTCTGGACAGGCTCCCCAAGTCCCATGGCTTTTTGGCTCCATAGTCAGCCTGTTAACACCAGGTAATACTGAGAGATAAGTTACACGTTTCCTAGTGAGGCTATGTGCTGTGTTTTCCAGTCCTGCCCAAGCCAATGAAAAAGAATCACCAGGAAGATCACAATACTATTTAAAAAAAAAACACTTTTGTCCTAAAGCACTTAATATGAGAGTTTGTCAGCAGCAGACACTAGCTGTTATTAGAGAATTATTATTATTATTATTAATTATTATTATTATTAATTATTATTATTATTATTTTGGTGATTCTCAAAATTGCAAGAATATTGGTTTTTAAATCTTTTCTCAAGTGAATTGGATAATGTCCTCCTAAGTTCAAATTCTCCCTAAACTTCAGAATGTGAACTTATTTATAAATAGGGCCTTTGGAGACGCAATTAACACAAGGACTATCATGACAACATACTGAGTTTGGATGACCATTGGCAGTTCTTGTTCAAAGATAGAAAAGGACACACAGAGTGCAGAAAGAGAGAGAGAGAGTGAGAGAGAGAGAGAGAGAGAGAGAGAGAGAGAGAGAAAGAGAAGGTAGGGCAGGGCACAGGGAAAGGAAGGGCATTGGCACTTGGAGCTTGCTGGCTGCCAGCCTGAATCCTGGGTCAGTGAAAAATCCCATTTCCAGGGAATAAGGTGAAATGTGAGGGAGCAGAGCACCCACGATCTTCTTCTGGCTTATCCACACATGGGTATGCATGGCTGAACCTCACATACAACACAGACATCTCCCTCTTCTTCTCCCTCTCCCTCCCCCCTCTACACCCCCTTTCTCACACACACACACAGATGGACACATACAGAGACTGGTGGCACTTTTAATCCCAGCACTGGGGAGGCAGAAATAGGAGGATCCCTGGAATTTTGATGGCCATGCAGTCTAGCAGAATCAGCAAACTCCAGGTTCAGTGAAGGACCCTATCTCAAAAAGTAAGATGGAGAGCCATAATGGTTTGTGTTGACTGTCAATTTAACAGGGTTGGGAATTACTTCAGAGGCAAACCTCTAGGCACAACTGGGAGGAATTACTTTGATTAGGTCATCCTCTGGGAAAGTCTGTATGGCATTATCTTGATTGAAGTGCAAAGGCAGCCTCTAAAGGCTAGGGCATCATTCCTTGGCTTGGGTACCAGACTGCATAAAAAGGAGAAAGCTAGCTAAACGCAGCATTCACCTCTCCCCACTTCTGGACTGTGAGTATCACGTGATCCGTTGCCTCAAACTCCTGCAACCAAATGTTCCTTTCTCGATTGACTGCTTCTGGAACTACGAGTCCAAACAAGGCCTTTCCTTCTTTATTTGCTACTGTGAGGCATCTTGTTACAGCAAGGAGGAAAGTAATAAAGACAAGTGAAGGAAGATGTCTGTGTTAACCCCTGGCCTCTGCGCACCCCTCCTTGGGCAGGTACACCCGCGTGAGAAAAAAAAATGGTGTTTTAAATATTTCTAGAACCAGAAAGCCTGATCTTTAAAAAAAATGTCAAGGCTGTGTATGATCTCTGTCTTAAAACAGTTGCTCTGCCACTAGAAATCTCTTCCAGGGCCCTTGTCACTGACTTCCTGGTGTGGCCCCTCTATTGCTCTCCATTCTTGAACCCTGTCAAGGGTGGCCTAGGACAAGACAGAAGGAAAGCAGTGGAGAAAACATAGAGAAGTGGACAGCTGGTAAGCATAATGGCTACAAACACTGCTTTTCAAACCGGTTCTCTTTCCCAGGACCTCCCTGAGTTCTGCCGTTTGGAGTAACTGCTCTGAAGACACACATTGGACTTGAGTATGACATCACATCCGTAATGACACACAGAATAAGGTGTCTGGTTTTTCACATGAAGGACAATGAGTGTGCCCAAGATAGAGTGTGTAATAATGATGTCACAGTCACTCCATGATAGCATATGGAAATTCATGATTATTTTAGACCCTGGTCAAAAGTGTCAGTATGTGAATAATTCATTAGGCAGTGCTGTGTATTTTATCCCATTTTTTTCTCTCACTTTGCAACCGAGTAGGTTGTAATTTTTAGCATCTTACTTTCTATGCCATTACTGACATTGTGAGAAAATGGGAGGATATATTTGGATTAGCATTTATATAAGATTTTTGTTTTTATGAATCACTTTAGAAAAGTTTATATTAGTTTTATTTTTCTTGGTCGTGCTTGTACTCTGCTATTTGCATTTTGCAACTAGATTCACTGAAATTCAAGAAGTTACCAAATAACTGACCTGAAAGTTAATAGGAAAGTGGAGATTAATCATAGGTGTATTTTAGGCTTGCTGTATTGAACATAGCATCTTGTCCAAGTCGACCAGACCAAACCTGTCAGTGAGGGGAAGACAAGCTGATTACATTTCTGGCAGATCTAGAAGCTAATTAATCAGTCAGTGAGGCAAAGTTAGCCACAAGCCTTGACCATATTTCAGAAACATCAGCTCAAGTTTAGTTTGGGGGAAGACTCAGACTATTGTAATACCTTCCTTCTGAGTTTCAGACCTGTTTTTAGATGGTCTAATGTATTGTGCATCAGCTAGATTTTCAAAAACCGGCCTATTCAAGATGGTCAGTCACTTAGCTGGATGGTGGCGGCCTACACCTTTAATCACAGCAGAATCAGCTGGATATTTGTGAGTTCAAGGCCAGCTGGTCTATCTACAGAGCTAGTTCCAGGACAGCCAAAATTATAGAGAGAATTCCTGTCTGAAACAACAACAACAGCAACAACAACAACAACAGCCACCACTACAGCCACCATCCTCCAAAAAAACCCCAAAAGAATAAAACCCAAAAAGACTTTCTGTCACTCTACTTGAGAACTTTATACATGAGCTGCTGTTGAAATATTTTACATTAAACTGGATGCCAGGACCTGACATGAGTCCATTCTTTCTCATAAGTGTAAAAGATACTTGGTGTCCTGGGTATTTGTTTTTCCATTTAAGTTTAAGAATTGCTCTTTCAAGGTCTGTAAACAATTGTGTGGAATTTTGATGAAAATTGCATTGCGTCCGTAGATTGCTTTTGGTTAAGATGGCTGTTTTTATTATGTTAATCCTAACAATCCATGAGACTGGGAAATCTTTCCATCTTCTGATACCTTCCTCAATTTCTTTCTTCAGGAACTTGAAGTTCTTGAAGGTCTTTTGCTTGCTTGAATAGAGTTACATAAAGATATTTTATATTGTTTGTGGTTATTGTAAATGGTGTTGCTTGCCTCAGCCTGTTTATCATTTGTATAAAGGAGAACTACTGATTTTTTGAGTTGATTTTGTATCTAGTCACTTTACTGAAGGTGTTTATAAGCTGTAGTTCTTTGGAAGAATTTTGGAGGTCCCTTATATATACTATCATATCATCTGTAAATAGTGATATTTTACTTCTTTCTTTCCAATTTGTATACTCTTTATCTCCTTTAGTTGTCTTCTTGCTGTAGCTAGAAATTACAGTACTATGTTGAATAGAGTTGGACAGCTTTCTTTTGTACCTGATTTTACTGATATTGCTTGAAGTTTCTCTCTATTTAATTTGATGTTGGCTATTGGCTTGCAGTATATTGCTTTAATTATGTTTATGTATGCATCTTATATCCACCGTGTCTATGACTGTCCATGACTTTTAACATGAAGGGACGTTAGATTTTGTCGAAGGCTTTTTCAGCATTCAATGAGATGATCATGAGTTTTTTTTTCCTTTGAGTTTGTTTATATGGTAGATTAAGTTGATGGATTTTCATATTTTGAACCATTGCTACAGCCCTAGGATAAAGCCTACTTCATCAAGGTGGATGGTATTTTCCCCTGTGCTATTGGATTCAGTTTATGAGTATTTTATTATTTTTGTATTAATGTTCATAAGGGAAACTGGTCTGAAATTCTTTTTCTCTATTGAGTTTTTGTGTGTTCTAGGTATCAGGGTGAGTTTTCCCTCATAGAAACAGTGTGGAAAAGCTCTTGTTTCTATTTTGTGGAATAGTTTGAGGACTAGTGGTAATTAGAACATCTCTGAAAGTCTGCTAGCATTCTGTGATAAGACCATCTGGCCCCCGGGGTTTTTTTGATTGGGAGACTTTTGATGTCTGTTTATATTTCCTGTACAGTAAAAGAACTTCTAGAAGTACCACAAGTTTTGACTTCAAGCTATACTACAGAGCAATAGTAATAAAAACTGCATGATATTGTTAGAAAACAGACAGGTTGATCAATGGAATCAAATCGATGACCCAGGAATAAAGCTACACACCTACAAACACTTGATTTTTGACAAAGAAGCCAAAGCCATACAATGGAAAAGGGAGAGCATCTTCAACAAATGGTGCTGGTCCAACTGGATGTCTGCATATAAAAGAATGCAAATACACCCATATATATCACCCTGCACAAAACTCAAGTCCTGGTGACTCAAAGACATCAAATAAAACTGGACACCCTAAATCTAATAGAAGAGAAAATGGGGTACTGCCTTGAACATATTTGCATAGGAGGCAAATTCATGAATAGAACACCAATGTCTCAGCTACTAAAATGAACAATTAATAAATGGGACCTCTTCTCAAACTACAAACCAACAATGAAGATAATGGTCACCAAATTTTTCAAAATGTCTTTTGGATGGCTAATTAATTATTCTGAAGTATAATTTTTACAGGGATATAGAAGACTATATCTTTAGGCACTTATGGTATTATTCCTAAGAAATCAATTCAGTCCTAGATCATAAGTAAATAGTATAGCAAACAGATTGTAGTAACTGGAAAGAATAATGAATGTAAGATACTTAGAATTATGGCTTAGTTGTCAACTTGAGGCTCCTTACAAGAGCGATCCTCAGTAGAGAGTTGCATCAATCAGATTGATATGTGGCCATGTCATTGAGGTATTTTTTAAATTGTTAATTGATTTAGTAGGGGATAAGTGTATCTGGGCTGCATTAAAAAATGTTCAAGCTATCTGGAGAGGTAAAACCAATAAGCAGTACTCCTCCATGATCTCTGCTTCAGGTCCTGCCTCCTGGTTTTAGGTGTCTGACTGCATTTTCCCCTATGATGGTCTGTAAAGGTTGTAAGAAACTCTTTTCTCCCTAATTTGCTATGGCTCAGTTTTTGATACAGCCACAAACCAAGCTAGGATGCTTGGTTAATGTTTGGATAAGAAAGTAAATGTGAATTATAGAATTGCTTCAATGGAAACATTCATCTTTGGAAATAAAATAATTTTGATTGACAAAAAAAAATAAATGGGACCTCATGAAGTGGAAAAGCTTTTGCATGACTAAGGACAACATCAATAGGACAAATAGGAGCTTATAGAATGGGAAAAAATCCTTCACCAACCCTACATCTGACAGAGGACTAAAACCTAAGATATATAAAGAACTCAATACACTAGACAGCAACGAACTAAACAACCCAATTAAAAATGGGGTACAGATGATTCCTGCCAGATGTAGTGGTGGTGGTTGGTTCAGAGAACTGTGCGATTCTCTTCCATTTTTGTTTTCACCTCCATTCTGCCTAGTCTGTAGGTTGCAGTTATGGTCATAAGAGGAAGAAGCAGCTGGGGCTGTGGTGCTGGTATTGTAACAGAGATTTTGATGATGAGAAGATCCTCATACAGCACCAAAAAGCAAAGCTTTTTAAATGCCACATATGTCATAAGAAATTGTACACAGGACCTGCTTTAGCTATTCATGCTTGCAGGTGCATAAAGAAACCATAGATGCGGTACCAAATGCAATACCTGGGAGAACAGACATAGAGTTGGAAATAAATGGCATGGAAGGTATTCCAGAAAAAGATATGGATGAAAGGTGACGACTTCTTGAACAGAAAACACAAGAAACACAAGTCCAAAAAAAGAAACAAGACGATTCTGATGAATATGATGATGACAACCACAGCCTGTTCAACCTCAGCAAGGTTACGTCCCACCAATCGCTCAGCCAGGACTGTATCCAGTTCCAGGGGCACCAGGACTGCCTCCAGGTAGACCTCCATTGATGTCAGGTGGTCCTCTCCTGATGCCAGATATGCCTCCAGTTATGCCAGGAGCGCCACCTGGATTGCATCATCAGAGAAAATACACCTAATCATTTTGCGGTGAAAGCATAATGATGCCAACGGGTGGAATGATGCCACCAGGACCTGGAATACCACCTCTGATGCTGAGTATGCCACCAGGTATGCAGTATGCTCCCACCTGTATGTCCTGGAATTCCTCTAATGACTCAAGCACAGGCTGTCTCAGCACCAGCTATTTTTCTTAAGGCCACCTGTGCCAATAGCAGCAGCCTCACAGCCTCCACTTACTAAGCCTCTTTTCCCCAGTGCTGGACAGGCTCAGGCAGCTGTCCAAGGACCTGTTGGTACAGATTTTAAGCCCTTAAATAGTACTACTGCAACAACAACTACGGAAGCCCCAAGGCCTACATTCCCTGCTTATACAGTCTACAGCTTCAACCACTAGTTCAACAAACAGCACTGCAGCAAAACCAGCAGCGTCAATAACAGGTAAGCCTCCTACACTGACAACCACCAGTGCAACCAGCAAGTTCATCCATCCAGATGAGGATATACTGCTGGAAGAAAGAAGGGCACAGTTCCCTAAATATCAGTGATAGCTTCCTCGACCAGGACAAACCTGGTTGGTAATAGACCAGTTGGACCAATTAGGGGTA
The DNA here is from genome assembly GCF_021556685.1 of Rattus norvegicus. Taxonomy (NCBI): domain Eukaryota; kingdom Metazoa; phylum Chordata; class Mammalia; order Rodentia; family Muridae; genus Rattus; species Rattus norvegicus. The sequence continues at coordinate 109,895,225 of NC_141542.1, forward strand.
TGATGCTACCACAGCCAGATACCATAGCACCAAGGAATGAGGTCTCTGATGCTACCTCATGGTCAGTATGGTGGTCACCATCAAGGAATGCCTGGTTATCTTCCTGGCACTATGCCACCATATGGACAGGGACCACCAATGGAACCCCCTTACCAAGGTGGGCCTCTTCGACCTCCAAGGGGAATGAGACCTCCTGAAATGTCGCAAGGTGGCTGTTACTGATCTTACTTCATCAAGTCTAATAGGTTTGGAGATCAAACATTTTCTCAACTTGTGCTTCTGTCTATAAGGCTTCATTGTGACTTTAAGAAACATAATCTTCCCACATACCAGGAAATATTGAACATTTATTGGACATGGGAGAAATTATTTGGAATAAAAAAACAGGAACTTTTCCTGAAGTTGCCATTTATACTTTATGGCTTCTTTTCCAGGTTTCATCTAGGCTTTTAGAAGGGAAGTATAGTAAATTTGGTTTGTTAAATTGTGAAGGCACTGGAATTACATGAACTTACCACCTTAAATAAAGGCAAGTTCCGTAAGATTACATTGCTATTTGTAAAGTTATGTTTTCACAGCATTTCCAATGTTGTTGGACTTTATGTACCCAACCTAGCTTGGTGAGGGTTGTAACTGTTTCCAAGTACATGTACATGGGAAGTTTGAATGTGTAACAATATTTAATGTAATTACAGAGTTCTTCCTGTTGCAGGGTTTAAGAAAGCTGGGCCATTATTATGGTCATGTGACTTTTCTGTAGTGTTAAACTTCATTGTAATAAAATGAGACAAAAATTTATGTCTTTTTATTCATAACCAAGCTGTGGACCACTGCCTGAAAGGTTTGTACAGTTGCTTGCCACAGTAGATGTCCACAAAATAAAACTCAGTTACCAATGGAAGAAATGGGGTACAGAGTTAAACAGGGAATTCTCAACAGAGAAATCACTAATGGCTGAGACGCACTTAAAGAAATGGTCCATGTCCTTAGTCATCAAGGAAATACAAATCAAAACAACTCTGAGATTCTATCTTGTACCTATCTTAACACCCATGAGAACGGCTAAGATCAAAAAGTCAAAGTATAGTACATGCTAGCAAGGATGTGGAGGAAGGGGAATTCTACACCATTGCTGGTGGGAATGCAAACTTGTATAACTATTTTGGAAATAAATTTTCTCAAAAAAATTGGGAATAGTTCTACCCCAAGACCCAGCTATAACACTCCAGGGCATATATTCAGAAGACGTCCCATCATACCACAAGGACACTTGCTCAACTATGTTCATAGCAGCATTATTGATAATAACCAGAAACTAGAAACAGACTAGATGTCCCTCAACTGAAGAATTAATAAAGAAAACATGGCACATCTACACAATGGAATACTATTCAGCTATTAAAAACAAAGACATCATGAAAGGCAAATGAATGGAACTAGAAAATAGTATTCTGAGTAAGATAACCAAGACCAAGAAAGACACGCATGGTATATACTCACTGATAAGTGGTTATTAGCCATAAAGTTCAGGATATCCATGATACAGTCCAAAGACCCTAAGAAACTAAACAAGAAGTAAGGCCCAAGTGGGGATGCTGGGATCTCACTCAGGGGAAACAGAAGAGTCACTGGAGGTAGATGGAGGAGGGAAATAGGTGGGAATGGGGATGGGAACAGGGATAAGGATCAGGTGTTGCACTGGGGAGGTCTGGGAGTGAGAATGGAAATTGATGAGGGGCATCTCTGGACTTGCTGGAAACCTGGGAAGGAGTTTACATCAGGAGTTTATGGGGGTGACTCTAGCTGAGACTGTTACCAGCAGGGGATATATGCAGACTGAAGTGGCTACCTCCTGTAGGGGTCTTCCAGTGGAGGGAGGGGTATCACAAAACCTTCTACCCAAAACTTTTCCTGCTTACAAGATGTGCATTGTTAAAGAAGGAGCAGAGATTGAGGAAGCAACCAACCAATGAAGAGCCCATCTTGAGACACATCCTACATAAGAGAGCCAAACCCTGACACTAATAATGATAATCTGCTTTGCTTGCAGACAGGAACTCCTGAGAGGCTCAAAAACTCACAGTCAAACAGCAGGCAGAGCTTAGGGAGTCTGGTGGAAGAGAGGCAGATAGAGTTGAGCGAGCTGGAGGGGTCAAGCCTACCACAAGAAGACCTACAGAGTCAACTAACCTGGGTCCATGGGGGCTCACAGAGACTAAACCAGCAACCAAAGAGCATGCAGCATTGGACCTAGGCCCCCTATTATTTGTAGCAGAGATGCAGCTTGGTTTTCATGTGGGTCCCCTAACAAGTGGAACAGAGGCTCTTTGACTCTATTGACTATCATTGGATCCCATTCCCCTAACTGGACTGCTTGTTGGGCCTCAGTGGAGAGCACGTGTTTAGTCTTGCTGGGACTAAGATACCCAAGGTCCCCACCTTTCTCTGAGGAGAAGGGAATGGGCTAATGTGAGGAGAAATTTGTAGGGGAGGGACTGGGAGGAGGGGAGGAAGGGGGACTGGGATCAGGAAGTAAAGCAAATAAATAAAATAATGGAAAAAATTCAGAAGAGCTTTCTTTGCTCTTTTTCTGTTATTGTTTAAAATTTGATTTTTGGTATGCATCCAAATGCTGTTGAATAAAACATAAAAGACACTGACACTCAAAAACAAAGATGCTCGGTGATCAGGAGCAAATAATTGTGCTCACTCCCCTTTCTTGACTTGGCATGTGCTGGTTTAGTTTAATTCATTTCTGGACCATTCACACATTCTAGCAAAACCTGTTTTTAGCTTTCAGGATTTACTCTTCAAATTGGTGCATAATCTTATTTTCAAAAATTATATTGTTATTTTTTTACTTAAGCGTTTGAAAGAACATTGAAAAGAGGCATAGATGTGCTATTTAACATGTTTTAAATGACCTAACTGACTCTGACCATTAGAAAACACCCGAGACCATGCACAAGCCCACCAAACTATTCCAAATTCAAATTCAAATACATAAATAGATATGCTTCCTCAGTGAAGACTGACTTGCCAGTAAGAATTAATGTTTATATCCTCTTGGGCTGCTTCATACATAAGTCTATCTTAGCATTGGTAAAACGCACACACACACACACACACACACACACACACACACACGCACACACACACACACACACATGTGTTGGCCCATATACACACATACACATACACATTCAGAAACACACACATGTGTGTACTTGTGTTTACTATCCCTCTATTTTGTACTTGACATCAAGTTCAGCAATTTTGGAAGTTACATACTAATTCTGTATTTCCAGAATGCAGTATAGATATCGGTTTTAGTTTTTACCTTTCACAATGTTATCAGAAGAAATATAACTAATATCTAGTAAAGAAAAAATCCTAAAACTATAATAGAAATTCTAGAAGTTAATCTTGCACTGAATCTCGAGAGATAAGTGGGTCTATAAATAAAAATATGTAAAGAACTTGGGAACTTCTTTCTACTGCTTAATAGGTAAACACATGGTTACAAAAATTTTATGAGCCTTTTTATATTCATGTATGAAATAGTAATGACTATTCTACGGGAATGTTGTATGAAAAGGGCGGATGTTAAATAATGTACGTAAAATATGCACACAGGATAAGATGCTCAGAGAACGATATAACTTGAATTTTCTTTTGGGAGAATGAATGGAACTTAGGAAGCCTCATCCTTCTCTGGAAGCAAGCAGCTTCAAAGAGACCAGTGATATTCACTGTCTGCCTTTGATACTTCCGAATCATTTTTGCACTAAATATTCTCTTTACAAGGGTGTGACCGGCAAACCAACACCGTCACAGAGAATGGAGATGGATGGCTTCACCACAGCAATTTTCATGAGCTTTACTTGTTTGACCTAAACTTATCTGTAGCACGAAAGATCTTCCAAAAATTGTTTACATGGAATCCAGACTTGGTGGCTCAGATTACTAGACTTTGTAGCTAGCTTGGGCTACAATGTAAATTCCAGGCTTGCCTGAATCCCATTGTGACTCTGAAAAGAAGTTGCAAAGAGAATAACATTTATCGATAGATTGTCATCCCTCTATCAATAAATATAGGAACATCGCGTATATTTAAATGTCGTGTGCATTGTGTTGTTACACTTTCTATTAGCAGGCAAGTGACCTGATAGATCCTCTATATCTCCGGGTTTAATTTCCAGTTCTTATGTCTAATAAAGAGCGTAAGGGACAGGTATTTTCTTATTTTTCTTCCAAGTAAAATGCCAGTTGAACAAATGGAGTTAAAAGTTAAAGTTCTGTTCTTTGAGGGTAACTACTAACTTGATGTGAATATAAGAAATCCTTTCATGTAGGAGCCCTGGTCCATTCTACCACAGATTCTTCAGTCATCAGCGTACAAATATAAGCACAGTTACTTTGTCTGATGGTGGAATGATTTGTTTTTCTATCAGTCCCTTTTTTTTTCTTATGAAAGAGAAAATATATCACACATTTACATCTCTTTTTTTTTTTTTTGGTTCTTTTTTTCGGAGCTGGGGACCGAACCCAGGGCCTTGCGCTTCCTAGGTAAGCGCTCTACCACTGAGCTAAATCCCCAGCCCCACATTTACATCTCTTAAAATAAAAAAATAGCTTTAGAAGATCTCTAGTTCTTAAAGAAATAGAAAACAATATATTAATTCTGTAGCTATGCCTCCATTTGTTTACTGATTTTCATTTTTAGGGAAAATGGCTGTCACATCATGTTGATCTGCCATGTGTGGGTATCATTATTCTGAGGCTCATGTGGCAAAGGACCAATGGAGCATGTATCCAATGGATGACATGTATCCAAGCTTGTCAGTGAACCCTTGACTGAACTTGGGGGAAGACCATCTCCTCACGAGTCTTCGATAATTGCAAATTGGCCAGCATCCTGATTGCAGATTTTGCCATATTTCCAAGATCAGAAGATTAGCTACATTCCGAGGCAGAACCTTAGCATCTGTGAGATAATATTTTTTTCTTTGCTTTAGATGAGCATAGGGTTATTTTTTATGACTAATAGATAATTAATACATCAGTGTTACATAAACATTCCTTTACAGAAACTTGACTTTCATTTGCGTATGTTGGGTTGAAATTCATCACATAGCTGATAAATTTCTTACTAAATTCTAATAATTCTTCTGTAAATTATCCTTTTTTTTAAAAAAGAAAATAGGTTATGATGTACAACAATGTTACTATTTTATAATACTTATGCATTCTAGTATTTTCTTTTTTGCACCTGGTAGGCCATCTTTTAACTTATTGAATAAACATGAGTGCTTGTTACGCGTTGCACAGTTGAGTGGGAAGGTTAGAGGGCAAGGCTTATGAGGCAGCTCACCTGTTCACTGTTATTTCTGGAGATTGAAGTCAGGGTGTCAGACGTGTGCAAGCAAGCGGGTTATCACACACCAAATCGTTTTGCCAGCACAGGATGTATATTTTAATAGGTTAAGGAATTAGATTCTATTCTCTGTATTCTATGAATGTCATCTTTCATGACTTTTATTAGCAGTGTTTTTATGTACTTTTTATTAAGTTTACACATGTAAAATATTTGCCTCTGCCTCATTTTAATTCTTAGCATAACAGTCTTCAAGATACGGTAGACCATATTCATGTTTTCTCGAATATATTCCTTGGAGGAAAACAAATGAAAAGTTTTGTCATGCTGTAAATCAGTCGGTTGTGAGAATCCATTCGAGGTTTCGAACTGTATAAATTCTACTTTCTTACCCACATGATGTGTCTAGCCATCAAGCTAAGCTTTAGCAGTATCTCAAAACCAGGCTAATAAGTTATATCAAAAAGCATTTCCAGGCACATGGTGTGATAAGATGAGCAAATGTCCTCTTTCTCTTTAATCATTAAAAATACCTTATTGTTGCTACAGACACAAACTGACCTAGACCAAAGTTTGCTTTCATTTGTTAACATTTGTTGGTTTAGATGAGGGGAATTAATGCAGTCGAAAGTACTAATTCAGTTAATCCACGTAATAAAAGACAGTTCTTCAAGTTTATAATGAGCTTAGATTGAACTTCTTAATTTCATTAGCAGAAACATCACCATTTCCCTTATTACTACACTTATAATTTATTCATCCAGGATTTTTCTGAATAGTTGGCTTAACACCTTTGGCAGCAGTAATCTGTAGTTTACAATGCTGGTCCAGGAGCTTTTGAGTTTCCTCTTTGATTTTGTGTCTTTCCGCTTCTTTACCCGTTTTGCATAATATTGATTTTTCTACTGTAGACAGGCTGGTTATATCAAGGTGCATATGGTAATAACCACAAAGATTTATTCTTGTTGCTATTATTATAAAGCTGAAAAAAATTCCCAGAAAATTTTTAACAAATAAATATTATAACATAGAAAAGCAATTACAGAGTAAAATGATTTCTAAACCTTCTTGGTGTTATAAACTCTATAAAGTATACAGAAGATTGAAACGAACTTATGGATGTTTGATAACCAGTTTTAATTAAATCAATTAAGTAAAGCTTTGAGAAGGCTAAAAATGTTTGTTCTTCTTATTAGCATGATTAAATCTCACATTTTCAAGTAACGGAACATGGATCTGACTTTTTATTAGGAAAGAAGTCAATTTCATGCCCTTTCTTCACTTAGATTATCACCAACTACCCACGTTCCTTTGTATTCAAGTAGATTTATAGAACTAACAACTGCACACAGGTGTAGCAGCGTACAGTCATATGCTGGTAATGTGTACACCCTGAGTAATTATCTCAAAGAACTAATTGTGAATTTGTGAATATAGGCAAAGTCTTAAATGGGTGATTAATAGTTGACTAAAGTGAGATAATTTCTTGGTTTCTTTGTGAGGAGGATATTAGTCCATTCTTTGGTTAAGTTCAGGAAGTCCTCATTTTAAAAGATGTTTCCTTATTTAATTTTATTTTAAAGCACTGACTTCATCTTAAGCATTTTACTCATTTTCTTTCCCTTCTATACTATATTCTGTAAATGTTCTACACCACCCATAATTTTTTTGTGAGAATTTATTCTACTCCTAGTTGTATGATGAAAGTGTGTTGACTCTCCTTCTTTCTAATCCTCTTCCTTTCCTCCTTCCTTCCTCTGTTTTTGAGAGACAATATGACTATAATCCAAACTTCCCTCTAATATATCATCTGTCTGCTGGGAAGGTTGCACCATAAAACTTAGTAATTTAGTAACTTTAATTTTTTTCCTTTCATTTTTCGAGATGATAATACAATATAATTAAATCATTAAATCATTTCTCCTTTTCCTTTCTCCTTTCCAAACTCTCCCATATGCACCACTTTGCTCTCTTTTACTATTACAGCATCTTTTTAAATTGTCATTACATACATAAACGTATACATATACACATACATACATAGTTCTAAATAGATACGTACAACCTGCTCAGCCTGGATTATGATTGACAGGTATAGTTTCAGGGCTGACCATTTGGTATTGGGCAACCAATTAGTCTGCTTTTCCCCTGGGAAGACTTTTTTCTAACTCTCAGCATTCCTGAGTTAACTGCAGTTCTCTGTGTAGGCTTGAGGCCTCATGGAATTCCCCCTTCTACTTTACTAAGACGATTACTGTTGTTGCTCAGCTCATGGCAATCATGTTGGTGAGGATTCATGGGTGCAGCTTCTGACATTAATGGGAGACAATTTCACAGCGAACTCTTGGATCCTCTGTTTCTATTCTCCTTCTGTAAACAGTTTGACTCCATCTTGGGCTTAAGAGCCATCTTATCGTAAAGCAAACTAGGTTTACTCCTGTTTATGATTAAATTCTCAAAGAGTGGGTTGTGCCTTACCCATAATGTCAACTACAGATGGTTCGGTACTGCCTGTTGTAGGAAACAACAACCATGTCTTTGTTTTAAAGAATTGTGCGACCATCTTGCAGTAACTCTACTTCCCTGCTGAAACCCACATTGTAAACTTCCTGACCCTGAGCTCTAAAATCCCTGATCTTGTCTGTTGTGTTGGCCCACGACTTTAATCCCAGCACTTGGGAGGCAGAGGCTCTGTGAGTTGCAGGTCAACCTTATCTATAAAGTTAAGTTTTAGGGCCACTAGGATGGTTACACAGAAAAATCCTGTCTCAAAAACCAACAAGACAAAACAAAACAAAACAAACAAACAAAACCCATATCTTCCCATGTCCAAAGTTGACCTTTTGTACCCTGCCTTAGGGCAAGGCAGCCTGTATATATGAATTAAAAAAAGTTTATTTTAATTAATTGCTTGTTTAATTAATTTGGCCATGATGGTTTGGGTGAGCGGTCTTTCTCCTCACATCTTTGGGATTAACGGTAGGTTCTGTAATTGCTTTGTAGATGTGTCTGCTGGAACTGGACTCCATAACTCTGCAGTTTGATTGGTTGATGTTTCCTGTGCTAGAAGTACATAAAATTGTATAGTTTTACAAGTAAATATTATAATTATATTTTTCTTGTTAGTATTTTTTTATTTTTGCCAACTCCATATATATATCATGTTGAACCCCTTCTCCCCCAAAAGCTCCACTTCTTGCATTATTATTTTTTTGTGTGGTTCACTGAGTTTAATTAGCATTCCATAAGCCTAGATGGGTATCACTTGCTGGAACATGGTGTAATCATACTTTCTGGCTACTTTATTGGGTTCTTATATCTCTACCATTCTTCTCTACCCCAATTCTTTCCAACTCCCCAACACTGTAGGCAAGAAAGAAAGTTAGAGGGGAAAGGTATCCTAGATCTGGTTAGACTACCTGCTTATTAGGGAAGTCAAGTTCCTATGGTCAAGTCCACAGTTGCCCTCAGGATATCCTCAGCAACCAGCAACCAGCAACCAGCAAAGAGCAGAACAAGCAGCAACCAGCAACCAGCAACCAGCAAAGAGCAGAACAAGCAGCAAGCAGCAAGCAGCAAGCAGCAACCAGCAACCAGCAACCAGCAACCAGCAACCAGCAACCAGCAAAGAGCAGAACAAGCAGCAACCAGCAAAGAGCAGAACAAGCAGCAGGGGCAGCAGCAGGAGCCACTGCAGCCTCTCTGGGCTCTGGCCTTTTTATCCCCTCTCAAGAGTCCACAATTCCAAACATAAACTCACTTTAGCTGGCAGAATCATGCCTCTGCCAGAGCATGAGACAAATCATAGTCAGCTGCTGTGGTCAATCTGAAGCAGCCCCCACATTCCACACCTGGGAATAAAACAAAAGCAGAGTCACATGATATAACTGGATTTTAAAGAGACAAAAATCCTCACTACAACGCAGACAACTAACCAGTGGCTGCGACATCGAAGAGTGATCCTCCCTTCCTAAGAAACCATTAACTGCCAATTGCTCCTCAGCTAGAAGTGAAGGCCTTGCACACATTCTACTCCTAGGGTGCAAAGTTCAGGGCCTTAGTCTTGTGCAGCTCTTCTGCAGGTAATCATAGCTGCAGTAAGTGCATGGGTGTAGCCACTAGGTCATGTGTAGAAGGCAACAATTCCCTGGCATTCCTCCCCATCCTCTGGCTTTTATGTTCTTTCAGATCTTTCTTTTTGCAAAATAGAGGGAACAATATAAACATCCTGTTTAGGTCTGAGAACTCAACAATCACCCATTCTCAATTTTTTGATCATTTGAGTCTCTATAGGTCTCCACCCATTACAAACACAAGCTGCTGACCAATACCAAAATCAGCAATATGATCATCCACATAAATATTTAGCAGACAGTTTTTTATTATGTTATTTAGAAAACAACTATATCATTCTTCCCTGTAGGAACTAGGACCTCCACAGCCACAGGCTTTGGACCAGGTTAACAGTATCAGGCAGGAATTTATTTCTGTAGGAGGGGCTTCAAGTACATTTATAAAGCAGTTGGTTGGCCCCCTAGCAGTTATGCTACAATCACTCTGGTGGGGACGTGTAGCCTAGCAGGTTTACCAGTACTAGGTGACTCAAGTTTTACAGCTGGGTAAGATTGCGGATGACCACGCCCACCTCTTCTCACCACAGCGGCACCCATAACAGTTTCTGGCACTTCCAGAGCTCTTCAGCAGGCAGGAAGCTTCCAGGTTAGTTCTAACTTGATTTCTTAATGTTTTGTAACCCAGTTATGTAGTGTCTTCAGCAGGACAGTCTTGCTATCTGTGGTTATATTTTTTCCTATCTCAATCTAATCTCCATTTTTTAAAATGAGATTTGGTTATGAGTTCGGTCTTAAATGCACCGTATTTTTCCTCCCGCCTACTCTAGTTCTAGGATAGCAGGTAAGTTCCATCCTAATTCCCTACTTGACTATTTTAAACTATTTTTCTATTATTTCTTTTACTGGATTTTCTAAATTTACATTTTAAATGTTATCCCCTTTCCCAGTTTCCCCCTTCCAGAAACTTGCTATTCTATCCCCTCCTCTCACTGCTTCTATGAGGGTGCTCCCTCACCTACCTACCCACTCCCTCCCACCTCCCTGCTCTGACATTCTCCTATACTGGGGCATTAAGCCTTGACAGGAGCAAGGGCCTCTCCTCCCACTGATGCCCTACAAGGCCATTCTCTGCTACATATGCACCTGGAACCATGGATCCTTCCATGTGTACTCTTTGGTTGTTGGTTTAGTCCCTGGAAGCTCTGGGGGAAGCAGGTCTGGTTTGTTGATAGTGTTGTTCTTCTAATGGGGCTGCAAAACCCTTCAGCTCCTTTAGTTCTTTCTCTAACTCCTCCATTGGGGACCCCGTTCTCAGTTCAATGACTGGCTGTGAGCATCTGCCTATGTATTTGTTAGGCTATGGCAGATCCTCTCAGGAGACATCTACATCAGGCTCCTGTAAGCATGCACTTCTTGGCATCTGCAATATTGTCTGGATTTGGTGTTTGAATATGAGATGAATCTCATGGGTGGGGCAGTCTCTGCTCCAAACTTTGTCTCCTATTTCCTCCTGTGAGTATTTTTGTTCTTCCTTCTAAGAAGTACAAGCATCATGTGGCTTGTGGATTGTATCTTGGGTATTCAGAGCCATAGGGCTAATATGTTTATCAGTGAGTGCCTACAATGTGTGTTCTTTTGTAATTGGGTTACCTCACTCAGGATGATATTTTCTAGTTCATTCCATTTGCCTATGAATTTCATGAAGTCATTGTTTTTAATAGGTGAGTAGTATTCCATTGTGTAGATGTACCACATTTTCTGTATCCATTCCTCTGTTAAAGGACATCTGGATTCTTTCCAGCTTTTGGCTATTATAAATGAGGCTGCTATGAATATAGTGGAACATGTCCTTGTTATATGTTGGAGGATCTTTTGGATATATGCCCAGGAGTTGTATAGTTGGGTTCTCAGGTAGAACTATGTCCAATTTTCTGAGGAAACACCAGACTGATTTCCAGAGTGGTTACACCAGCTTGCAATCCCACTGACAATAGAGGAGTGTTCCTCTTTCTCCGCATTCTCATCAGCATCTGTTGTTACCTGAGTTTGCACTTCCCTGATGACTAAGGATGTTGAACATTTCTTTAGGTGCTTCTAAGCCATTCGATATTTCTCAGTTGAGAATTCTTTGTTTATCTCCGTACACCATTTTTTAAAAAGGGTTATTTGATTATCTGTAGTCTAACTTATTGATTTCTTTGTACATATTGAATATTATCCCTCTATCTGATATAGGGTTGGTAAAGATCTTTCACCCATCTGTTGGTTGCCACTTTCCCTATTGACAGTGTTCTTTGCCTTACAGAAGCTTTGCAACTTTATGAGGTCCCATTTATCGATTCTTGATCTTAGAGTATAAGCCATTGGTGTTCTGTTCAGGAAATTTTCTCCAGTGCCCATGTGTTCGAGGTTCTTCCCCACTTTCTCTTCTATTAGTTTCAGTGTATCTGGTTTCATGTGGAGGTCTTTGATCCACTTGTACTTGAGCTTTGTACAAAGCATAAAGAATGGGTCGATTTGCATTCTTCTACAGGCTATCTCCAGTTAAACCAAAACAATTTGTTAAAAATGCTATCTTTTTTCCACTGGATGGTTTTAGCTCCTCTGTCAAAGATCAAGTGACCATAGGTGTGTAGGTTCATTTCTGGGTCTTCAATTCTATTCCATTGATTTATCTGCCTGTCTCTGTACCAATAACATGAAGTGTTTTTTTTTTTTTTTTTTTTTTTTTTTTTTTTTTTGTTGTTGTTTTTGTTTTTAACCACTATTGCTCTGTAATTTAGCTGGGGATTAGGGATGGTGATTTCCTTAGAAGTTCTTTTATTGTTGAAGGTAGTCTTCTCTATTCTGTTTTTTTGTTATTCCAAATGAATTTGCAAATTGCCCTTCCTAACTCTATGAAGTAATAATTTGGAGAGTGTTGATATTCAGTCTTCTATGAAGGTCTGATAGAATTCAGCACTAAATCCATCTGGTCCTGGGCTTTTTTATGGTTGGGAGATTTTGAACGACTGCTTCTATTTCTTTAGGAGTTATGGACTATTTACATGGTTTATCTGATCCTGATTTAACTTTGGTACTTGATATCTGTCTGAAAAATTGCCCATTTCGTCCAGATTTTCCAGATTTGTTGAGTATATGCTTTTGTAGTAGGATCTGATGATTTTTTGAATTTCCTCAGTTTCTGTTGTTATGTCTCCCATTTCCTCTCTGATTTTGTTAATTTAGATACTGTCTCTGTGCCCTCTGGTTAGTTTGGCTAAGGGTTTATCTATCTTGTTGATTTTCTCAAATAACCAGCTGCTGGTTTTGTTAATTCTTTGTATAGTTCTTTCTGTTTCTACTTGGATGATTTCAGCCTTGCATTTGATTATTTCCTGCTGTCTACTCCTCTTGGGTGAATTTGCTTCTTTTTGTTCTAGAGCTTTCAGGTGTGCTGTGAAGCTGCTAGTGGATGCTCTCTCCAGTTTCTTTTGGGAGGCACTCAGAGACATGGGTTTTCCTCTTTGGACTGCTTTCATTGTGTCCCATAAGTTTGGGTATGTTGTACCTTCATTTTCTTAAAATTCTAAAATGTCTTTAATTTCTTTCTTTATTTCTTTCTCGATCAAGTTATTATCGATTAGAGCATTGTTCAGCTTCCATGTGTTTGTGGGCTTTCTGCCGTTTTTGTTATTGAAGACAAGTCTTAGTCCATGGTGATCTGATAGGATGCATGGGATTATTTCAATCTTCTTATGTTTGTTGAGGCCTTTTTTTGTGACCAATTATATGGTCAATTTTGGAGAAGGTACCATGAGGTGCTGAGAAGAAGTTATATTCTTTTCTTTTAGGATAAAATGTTCTACAGATAGCTGTTTAATCCATTTGCTTCATAACTTCTGTTAGTTTTACTGTGTGTCTGTATAGTTTCTGTTTCCATGATCTGTCCATTTCTGAGAGTGGGGTGTTGAAGTCTCCCACTATTATTGTGTGAGGCGGTATGTATGCTTTGAGCTTTAGTAAAGTTTCTTTTATGACTGTGTGTGCCCTTGCATTTGGAGCATAGATATTTAGATTGAAAGTTCAATCTTGGTGGAATGTTCCTTTGACAAATATGAAGGGTCTTGCGTTACCTTTTTCTTATATATTTTGGGTGGAAATTGATTTTATTAAATATTAGAATGGCTACTCCAGCTTGTTTCTTGTGAAAAATTTGCTTGGAAAAACTTTCCCAGCCTTTTACTTTGAGGAAGTGTCTGTCTTTCTCACTGAGGTGGTTTCCTGTATTCATCAAAATGCTTGGTCCTGTTTACATATCCAGTCTGTTCTTTCTATGTCTTTTTATTGGGGAATTGAGTCCATTGATGTTGAGAGATATTAAGGAATAGTGATTGTTGTTTCCTATTATTTTCGGTTTTAGGGGTGGAATTATGTTGTGTGGCTATCTTCTTTTGGGTTAGTTGAAAAAGATTACTTTCTTGCTTTTTCTAGGGTGTAGTTTTCCTCCTTGTGTTGGAGTTTTCCATTTATTGCTCTTTGTATAGCTGTATTTGTAGAAGATAGTGTGTACATTCGGTTTTGTCATGGAATGTCTTTGATTCTCCATCTATGTTAATTGAGAGTTTTGCTGGGTATAGTAGACTGGGCTGGCATTTGTGTTCTCTTAGGATCTGTAGGACATCTGCCCAGGATCTTCTGGCTTTCATAGTCTCTGGTAAGAAATCTGGTGTAACTCTGATTTGTCTGCCTTTATATGTTACTTGACCTTTTTCCCTTAATATTCTTAATATTCTTTCTTTGTTTAGTGCATGTGGTGTTTTGACTATTATGTGACGGGAGGAATTTCTTTTCTGGTCCAATCTATTTGGAGTTCCATAGCCTTCTTGTGTGTTCATGGGCATCTCTTTCTTTAGGTTAGGGACATTTTCTTCTGTAATTTTGTTGAAGACATTTACTGGCTCTTTAATTTGGGAATCTTTGCTCTCTTTTATACCTATTATCCTTAGGTTTGATCTTCTCATTGTGTCCTGGATTTCCTGGATGTTTTGGGCTAGGAGCCTTTTGCATTTTACATTATCTTTGATGGGCATGTCAATGTTTTCTATGGTATCTTCTGCCCCTGAGATTCTCTCTTCTATCTCTTGTATTCTGTTGGTGATGCTCACATCATGACTCCTGATTTCTTTCTTAGGTTTTCTATCTCCAAGATTGTCTCCCTTCGTGATTTCTTTATTGTTTTTATTTCCATTTTTTAGATCCCGGATGGTTTTATTCAATACCTTCATGTGTTTGGTTGTGTTTTCCTTTAATTCTTTAAGGGATTTTTGTGTTTCATCCTTAAGGGCTTCTACCTGTTTATCTGCGTTTTCCTGTATTTCTTTAAGGGAGTTATTTATGTCCTTAGAATTAGAATCTTGCTTTTCCAGTGTGTTGGGGTATGTGGTGGGAGAACTGGGTTCTGAAGATGCTAAGAAGTCTTGGTTTCTGTTTTTTAGGTTCTCGCACTTGCCTCTTGTCATCTGGTTATGTCTGGTATTAGCTTGTCTTGCTGTCTCTGGCAGTGGCTTGACCCTCCTGTAAGTCTGTGAATCAACACTCCTGGGAGACCAGCTCTCTCTTAGTGGGATTTGGGTACTGAGAGCTGTGGCACAGGGTCAGCTCCAGGTGCAGATGAAAACTGGAAGCTATTTAAACTTTTTCATATTGCTGAATAACAGAAATTGCAATGTCACCCATGTTTTCATTTTTCAAGTTAGATCTGTGCGAAATTTAGGAAACAAAGCTTTTCATTTTTGGTTTCCTCCCCAGAACTGTTTTAAAAAATGGAGGCAATGGAAGGAATTACACAGAAGGAAGATCAGTTAATAGTTGATATCTCTCTGTGATGGTTTCTGTTGAAGTTTCTACATCTTTTTTTTTTGTGCCCACTGTATGTGTCATATTTTATTTTGGAATTAGATATTCCTTATGGAATTCCTTAGAGTCCCCTCGCCCCACTTGTTGATATTATGTACAAGTCTTAGCAGTATGATAAGGAACTTGAGAAATCCTCATGATTCTCGTGAATCTTGGGGACATGTGAGGACTGGCTAAACTTGATTATGTCTCATGTGCTCATGCTTCCAATCCAGGGCTTGTGTACTTGCTCTGCAATAGAATAAAGGTAAGAAGGCCACAGGCAGAGACTCTATGTATTGTCAGATCTCACATTTAGCTCAATGCTGTTCTTTTTTTTCCTAATAAAAATAAATTTAACAGTTTGGTTTTATGGATTTTCTAACAGTAGGTCCAATGGTTATCTTGTATTAAGTGACTAAAATATAATTAGATCAAAAGAGGAAAGGTAATATGGAAAGCAATAGAAAAAAACCACATTGGATAATATTTCTCAAAATCATCTAGGCATACCGAGGGTATGAAGTTATATGTGTGGGTTTGGAGAAAAACGAAGTTTTGGGTTGAGATTCTATCACATAAATGTCATAGAACTTTGTGGGAGGAGCTTAGTTTTACTGCGCTTTTGTCTATTTGCTGCTGGTAAATAATGATACAGTATCTGTTTCAGAGTTGTGAGCATGAAAATATATACAGTTCCAGAGAACTCTGAGTAGGAAGGAGTTGCTCATGGCTGGGTATAGGAGTGTGTTTATCATATGAGCTCATTGGAATTTAAGAAGAAAGACCCTCACTAAACCACTAGCCAAAGACTATACATGGACTGACCCATGGCTCCAACTGCATATGTAGCAGAGGATGGCCTTGCTGGGCACCAATGGAAGGAGAAGCCCTTGGTCCTGCCAAGGTTGGATTCCCCAGTGTAGGGGATTGTCAGGAGGAGTGATAATGGGGGGCTGGATGGGGAGGGGAATGCCCTTAAGAAGAAGGGGAGGGGAAAGGTATAGGGGACTTATGGACAGGAAACTGGGAATGGGAATAACACTTCAAATGAAAATAAAGAAATATCCAATAAAGAAAAAAGGAAAAAAAAGAAGACCCTTGTGATAATATAGTTCCCTTTACTGCTCATTCTCCAGATCAATTTTTCATTATCTATTGTCCTAAAGCACAAGAGTCCTGTTATTTTAGTAACTTATTTCTCATTTATATTTGTTGATATATGGTAGAATTTGCTCCCTGATATACAGCACCATAAAATATAAGACAATTTGTAGTTTCCCAACAGAGTTGGAATTTAAACCCTCAAGTCTAAGGATAGTACTTTGATGCAGTCGATGGACCAGGTGCTGAAATTCATCCTGAGAAAAGCTACATAGTATTTTTGCACTGATTGAAATTTAATAACCCAGGGTGAAAATATTTGAAACTCTTAAACAAGACATACTAGTACAAATATAAAATTTCTACAGTCTTCCTCAACCTTCACACCCTGGTTGGTTTAATTAAGTTGTATCATCACAAGCAATGTCTGTGAATGATGAAAGATTTACAAACTTTTACATTCATACTAAGGTCCATATCTCCAGATCTGAAGTGCTATTGACAGTACATACCTGTTAGAGGAGAATCATTCTTATAGCAACTGGTATAGGCTCCAGTGGATAGCCACATTCCCATGCCTGTACAGGTTGCAGTAACTAGATTTAGTGAAGTAACATATAAAAAGGAGGAAAATGTAAAGTTGGGTGGGGCTTTCATGGAGGACTATGTAGGTGCTTGAGAGGAAAATATGACAGTAGCTATGATGATATTTTATTATATCCATGTATGAAATTCTAAAAATAAAGGGGTATAGTGAATTTTCTGTCATGTTTCCATTTGGGGGAGGACTGGTGAAGGTCATGATAGGTGTTACAAAAACCAAATTCCCACACAGATATCACATCTGATATGATTTTGCCTACTCAGTACACAGATGATGCTTTTCAGAGGAGAATAGATGCTTTTAAGCCGTGATTTAGGAAGCCTGGCCTTTCCATTTCACAGCTGCCTGTTTTCACCATGGGAGTTCCATGAGTGCTGTCTCTTCTGTGTCTCGAGAAGAGTTATCAATTGCCAACATGGAGAGAGTCCTTTTATATCTGAAGAAGTAAGAATGATTGCTTGCTATAAACTCTAAAAAGAATGCATTCTGGTACTATGTATGTTTTTTTTTTTGGTCAATCTGGAGATCATCCCTTAATTCCTTTGCTTTGCTTCATTAGCAGGATCTTTGCCTATTTGTACCTCTTACAAAATGTAGCCGAGTCCCCAAACCATGGTGTTATATCTGAAGTCATCCAAACATCTTGCTTGAAGCTGTGTTCTTGTCAAATGTCCCAGAGCAATATAATGCACCTTTAGATTGCTCCCTATGTTAAAATAATTTTTCTAGGAGTATTTAAAATTGGCTAGCTTGTTCAAAGGTTTCAGTTGAAATTTAAATTTTCTAAACATCTGGCCTGGAAGTATTTGCGCCTCTGTTTACTAGTTTTTTGAAGAAATTTAAGAGCACATTTGAAATGTATCAGGCGTAGACATATTTAACTGGAAGGAAAATGCCCAGAAGTGGAGAAGCACTGTGCATAACAAATTAAAATTAAAGACATTTCCTTATGGTATTATGACTAAGTAATTTGTTTATGCCATGATTGTGGAAAATCTAAAAAAGTAAATCCCAGTACCGAGGAAATGTGTTTATAATAATAAAAAAGGACTCTCAGACACATGGAAGGAATAAACCATGCATGAATCATTTTAAGCCACATTTTCTATTGTGTATAAGTATGGGGATATATTAAAATTTAAAAATGCTAATTATATAGTATAATTATGTTGCATATTTATTGGAAGAATATTTCTAATTAAAGCTAATCCTTCTGTTTGTGTATCATATTGCATTAATTACCTTGGGGTCATACCACATGCCTAAATTTTGTTTGTTTAATCCTTGTCATTTTGGTAGAATTCGTTCTTTCTTTACTCTTCCTTGATGATATTCAGCATAAAGATTCTTAACTTTAGAGTTTTATTTTACGTGCCAGGAAGAACATGTTCACTAGAAGAGTTTGAGTTAATGCAATTTGATTGCTCATGTGATATTAGCCCGATGGATTGATTGGTTTGGAAATACTCTTCTGAATGGTCAGTGAACATTCTAAGGTTCTGATGTCAATAAAAAGAACTTTAATATATGAATTGTGCAATGTTTACGCCTTCTTCAAGTAAGATGCTCTACATGATAGTAGACCTCATTCCTCAATAGTATATTTGAGAAAAGGATTTTTTTTAATTTCAATTTTTTGAGACAGGGTTTAGCTGTGTAACAGAACTCTGTCTGTCCTGGACTTTCTTCTTTAGACCAGGCTGGCTCCAACTCACAGAGATTGAGTGCTTCTGCATTCTGAGTGCTGGGATTAAAGCTGTGTGCCATCATGACCAGTTGATATAATAATTTTTATCAGGAATATTCCATATTTTGATTTATAGTAAATTAAAGAGTTGAATTGCTGCTGTATGGTATCTTAAAAAAATCTCTTCATTAATTTGGTTGTTTTTCTTAAAATGAATACAGGCTATAATGACTATCTAATGTTACATTTTCCAATCTGTTACATGAAATAAATAATCATAATATCAATCTATAATTTTGTCCAGTACACTTTTTAGATGTTATGAAAACACTGATTAGAGGTAAGACAGAGTGCTCTTTGATAGTCTCCCTTTAAGCTATGCATGATGAGTTCAGTAAGGCTAGATCTCCATTTGATCACAATAGACCTGTGGATAGCTTACCTCTCAGGGTGAAACACAAAACTTTCGTGACATTTTATGTATGCTCCTAACCAACACTCACTACAATCTGTTACTCTCTTTCTATAAATCATTATAATATTGATACACCTTCATGCAGCAACTATCATATTGATCAGTCAAAGCTGAATCCGGGGCTTGCAAATCTATGCTTTATTTTTTTTTTCTTGTAAATATGGTCTTATGTTCTCATAGTAAAGACCGTATCTAGTTAATGTTTGTTTCAAAGAAAACTATTTTGCTTTTAAAATTTCAAAAAATATCTTTGTTCTTTGAATGAAAGAAAAACCACTTGGTGGATGTTAGGGATATACTGTCATAACATACAGAGCCATGAATATAACGTACTTGTACCTTTATCCAGAACAATTGCTCTATGTCATGAACAACCACACATTTCATCACACGCTTGGGGAAATCTGAACGTCACTTCCATCAGGACAAATTTTAGGGAATTAAAAACAGGAGGCATGAAAATCTAAGTGAAATGACCTAAAACTGTCACTGGACCGTACAGTAGCCATTAGCAACAATTTTTTTAAGCTAAAATTTAACCACTGAGTAATTAGATAGGTTTTCTGTAGTAGAGATGTTTCTCCTCTTTTGAGGGGGGTGTCTTAAATCGACTAGAGAGCTGTTGATCACCAACTGTATTCTTCAGGGGCAGGCTGTCTACTCAATATAGAATTAGTACCTATTCAATATAGGATTTAAGTCCTAGAGCAATAGACAACTGAGAAAGATTAAACTGGAAAGGGAAAAAAAGGTATCTTTATTTGCATATGATAGGATAGTATGCATAAATGACCCTAATGATTCCACTGCAGAACCTCTGGTAAACACCTTCTGCAAAGTAGTTCTATACAAAATTCTCTGAAATAATCAACATTATACAAATGTCAAATGTACTGAGGAAGAAACCAAGAAAACAATCATTTTCACAATAGCCTCAAACAATATAAAATATTTTGGGGGTAACGCTAGTCAAACAAACAAAAGACTTGTTTAATAACAACTTCAAGTCTTTAAAGAAGGAAATTGAAATAGACATCAGACGATAGAAGAGCTCCCAAGCTCACAGACAGGTAGGATTAACATAGTAAAAATGGCTCTCCTACCAAAAGCCATCTCTAGGGATCCATGCAATTCCTATCACAATTCTAACACAATTCTTTATAGACCTTGAAAGGACAATTTTTTGATTTATATGGAAAAGCAAAATACTCAGGAGAGCTAAACAACCCTGAACAATGAAAAAAAAATGACTGGAGGTATCCTCATCCCTGATTTCAAGCTGGACTACAGAGCTCTAGTAATAATAACAGCACAGTATTGGCATAGAAACAAACACGCTGGTCAACGGGATGCAATTGAAGTACCAGGGCCAAGTCCACACTGTATGTTTATGAAGAAGCCAGAAATACACAATGGCTATGCTGTGTCTGCATGTACAAGACTGAAAATAAATTCTTAGGTATCATTCTGCACAAAATTCAAGTTTAAATGGTCAAAGGTCTCAACATAAAACCAGGGACGCTGAACCTGTTAGCAGAGAAAGTGGCGGAATAGCGTGAGTTCGTTGTCACAGGAGACAACTTTCTGAACAAAATACTGACAGCGCAGGCGCTCAGATCAAGACCTCGTGAAACTGAAAAGCTTCTGTAAGGCAAGGGACACGCATTTCAGATAAAGCAGCAGCCTAGCAAATGGGAAAAGATTTTTTAAAAAACCAACTCCACGTCAGACAGAGGATTGATATCTCAAATATAATCAGAACTCAAGAAACTAGATATTGTGAAACTAAATAACCAAATTAAAAACTGGGGTTCAGATATAAACAGAGAATGCTCGATAGAGGAAGCTCAGATGTCCGAGAAACACTTAAAGAAATGTTCACCACCCTTAGCCACCAGGAAAATGCAAATCAAACTTACCTTTAGATTTCATCTTGCCCCTGTCAGAGTGGCTAAGATCGATAACACGAATGACAGCTCATGCTGGAGAGAATGTGCAGGAAGGGCGCATTCATCCATTGCTGGTGGGAGTGTAAAATTGTACAGTCACCATGGAAATCGATACGGCAGCTCCTCAGAAAGTTGAGAGTTGATTGCCTCAAGCATGCAGGACATATGTAATGAAAATGCATGGAATCCATGTGTATGTGCACTTAACCATACAGGGAAACTGGTAAAGCATCTTTTAAAACTACCGGGACAGGGAACTATGGAATTGTGGAATGACATGACTTGTTGGGCCTTAGACTTTGTTATAGAATCTAAACTAAACTGTTGTTTTTGAGGGCCTAATTATTGACGTATAATTGACCAAATAGGGCATTTTCAAGGTTATTAGCACCCCCTTTCAAATCGTATTTTGACACATTGTGTAGATAATGTTAACATGTTATATGTGTCTAAGGGAATTGTATCTTTTGAGGGGCATATTTGAACAACATGGCTACACATTCAGTAGTTCAAAGGTTTGAAGTCAGTTTGTAAGAGAGATGCCTATATTGCTATGGTCATTTCAGCCCAAATCACAATGGCAGAGGCAGAACTCAACCTGCATCCATCAATAAGTGAATGGATAGAGAAAATGTGATCGCATATGTATATGATGTATGTATGTGTATATGTTTATGTATAGAATGCATATGTAATATATATGTCTATGTATATGTCTATGTGATGCATATGTATATTATATATGCATATATATTATGTATACATACATGTCTATATGTCTATATTCAAAAACATTCAAAATGGACTAGTACTCTGTCCTTGAAAAGAAGAGTCTTCTGTTACTTCTACAATTGCTGAAAAATATATTGCTAATCTATGCTAATTGAGAAAAGCCTTGATAAGAAAGACACTAGTGCACGGTCTCTCTTTTATGTGGACTTCGAAGCCTTCGGGCACACAGACACAGAATTGAATGGTGGCTGCAGAGGCAGGGGAGCGGGATGGACCCTGAGATGTTGGAGTAAGGCACAGATCTCAGGCTAGAAGAATACATTTTCTCTGAAGATTCATTGCCCAGAATGGTGAAGGTGATTTTTCTAGTAACAGCGTATTGTAAATTTCAAAATCGCTAAGAGAGTTCATTTCAAGTGTTCTCATCTCAAAAATGATGCGCCTGAGAGATGCTAATCAGCTTAATTCATTCCATCCATACGCATTCACAAATCAGAGTGTTGGGCTTGCACCCTATAAACACAATGTGATTATCAGTTGTCAATTAACAATGAGACAGAACTAAAAAGAAATAACTGATTACTTTTTCACAAGGCACGGTAATTCTATCTTCAAAGCAGTGAAAAATCAAGCCTGTGTGTCTTCCACTAAACTTAATTAGCTCGAATGATGTATAACCCGTTATCTGGGTAAATATTTTACATCTCAAAAGTGCTAAGATCCTCTTAATTCTGCAAACACTAAAATGGATCCATTTGCCTTACTGAGACAGATACTTCATTTTAACCACAAATATTTTCGTGTAGATCTGCAGAAGTTCTGGGTGAATCTAACCCCCCCTCCACCCTTTGAGTGAAGCATGCATGTGACACCAGCTGTACCAAAGCTGGCCTGGTCCCAGGTTGCTTAGATAACGCTTCTTTGATTCTCAGTTTACCATTAGTGGTACTTTGATTTTTTTAAAATGTATTCATTAAAAAATGCTGCTGGTAAGTAGTTGTTTTGAGGATGCAACAACTGTTTTCCTGGTATTTTGTTTCAGACAGGTAGACTGTGATTTGCACTTTACAGAAGATAAAAGTAAGACTTAAATATCCACCTAGCAATTTGCCTGAATCTAAGAACTGCTTACACTGAATTTTATATTATATCTAGGAACCTCATTACTCCATTGTATAAAGAAATCAGTTGTTCACAGAGGCAAGGACTCATTCCTAAACACAGCCTTGCTTCTCCTTTATCAATGAAACAATTTTCAGTATTGATTTTGCTGCTGCCGTTGAATTTTAGATTGTGATTGGACATCTGTGATTCAGTGACTGTATCTAGAAGTACAGAGGTAGAATTGCGATAAGCCATACTGAAAAGTTGTCAGCTGCTTGTCAGATGGGGCTGATGTTGTGACGCGTGCTGGGAGAACCGGGAGACAGACCCAAGAAACACATCTTCCTTGGTGTCTGGATATCTTAGTCCACTCTTTTCCTTCAGTAGGCTGAGTCTCCTAAGAAAATCTTTATCTCATAGGTTGCACCTATGATAGGGCACATAATGAATTTATCCTACAAACATCAAAGCAGTTTAATTTTATCAAGAAAATAAGAATTCTATAGTATTTTATTGTAACATTGTTGTATTTTGTATTTAGAAAATAATTGTTGAAAATTCTGTTATACAGGGAAAAATCATCAAAATGTTGCTATTAAATTAAAGAGATACTATGCAGACTGAAAATCTGTGCCATTCAGCCAGGACTGGAATGAGACTTTATTTAAAAAGAGAGAAGCACGTAGTGGTGAGTTTCGCTTACCCTGCTTTATGCTCCTGACAGATCTTTATTGATTGATCAAAAAACAACTGGGGATAAGGAACTTTAACGGTTGGACATGCAGATTCCCAATTGAATCAAAGCACGAGAACCAATCTCCAACAGAGAGAGGAAGAAAAGGTAAGAAGGAAAGAGGGAGGGAGTGGGGTGGGGTGGGGAGGAGAGATACAGAGATAGACAGAGTGAGATAGAGACACACAAACGCAAAGAGAAATTAAGGATCAGAGCAAAATGATTTTGGCAGGTATGTGCAAGTATTGGAGAAGCCAGAAGCAATAAGAAAAACTGAAGTTTCTGTACAAAACTATGTTTTTACTAAACCTTGCCTGTCCTATCCAAAGGAAGCCCGTGTCATGGTAGTGTTGCTGGGATTAATAGTTCACCTTATGGAAAAACAGGGAAAGGCAGGTTGACCAGCAGACTATTGTCTCCTTAGCTTCCACTGGTGGAATGCACCAGGCTGGGTGGAGTCTGAGCTTTGCGTCATGATAAACAAGGCTGAGATGACAGACAGGAACATGAGTGATGGGAAGGATGAACTTGCCCTCTACTGAGCCTGAAGCTTACCTGGGGTTTTGTTGCTATTTCAGACTTGGGGCAGACCAACGCAAGTCATGTTTTCAACTTAAAAGCAGACAGCAGAATTTATATTGTCCTGTTTGGCACCCTGGTCACTTCCACTGCCTGGAGAGAAAGCCAGGTCTCCACAGACTAGGAAAGGCTGTTTTTCATACCTGTGCTAATACCGAAGGCACTGTCCCTGGCTGTTATATTAGCCTGGAAAATGACCTATGATTTATAAGACACTTTTTGTGGCTTCTCTCCTTTGCCAATCACAGGCTGTACCCTTTGCATTATATTTTTTCTGTAATTTGTGTCACCAAAAAGATCACATAGTCTTTTATGGGACTAGAACTAGGAACAAATATGTGACAAAATTAGTCAGTAAATTTCTGTTAAGGAACTTAAGGTATAAATGAGTGCAGCCCTACTCAGGGACACACCATGGTTTCCCCTCACACCCGAGCTTTTGTTGACACCCTTGTCCTTCTCTCTCATCTCTTTGTTGCAAGCATAGTAGACACTTTGCGGTTTTTGAGTTGAGAGTGTGGCTGCCGGCCTCAGTATCCTTGTGCACATGGGAGACTCTACCTTTCAGACAACATTAATAGTTTTCATTGTAGAGAAGGACAGTTTAATAATAGATTTACTTTATTTATAAGGTAAGTTGCAATTTTTCGAAACTGCAGAGTCAAAGGCAAGCCTTTAAGTATTGTAGCTGATTAGAGTTTGTGCGTGTGTGTGTTTGACCTGTGCACTCCTGAAAACTCCATAGTTGAAGAAATAAATGTGCTTAATTTAATGTCCTCTCTAATTAATGAAATCATGGTGCTTTGTGTGTAGGGTGCTGGTCTCACGTTGCTCTTTTAATTGTTAAATAAAATAGGGCTCCTTATTCATCTCTGTGCCTGCAGCAATCTTATTTCCCTTTGCAAGCAGCAGCGTGACTCTGAGGTTCACCGTCCTGGTAATCAAAGCATAAAAACTTTGTTTCGCTGCAGAAGAGGAGGGAGAAATGAGAGACACAGACAGAGATTGAATGTGTCATCCAAATGAATAAGACATGCCTTGCTGGGCAGCAAGTCGAAACAGAAGCAAATAAATTCAGGTGCGACAAGCGAAAGACTACATTTTCTGCTGCCTTGTACACTTGTGGTAATTGCAGGAGTCCACAGAAGACAGAAAAGATAAAAGTCAGTGTCTGCCAGAAAGTTTAGGTCCTTTGTATTGAGGATGAAAACTGGCCTTTGGGGAGGGACATAAAGATCTTCAAAGGCTGCCATGTTCTGAATACCAAGTAGCGTCACCGGATGACTCCCTTCAGAGATGCTGAGCAGAGGAACTCTTGGCAGCTGCCAGCGTAGTAGACAAGCAAGGCAGTGCTCACTGATGGGAGATTCATCTCAGCTAATGCCGTGCACAATACTGTCCTTCCTTGGCGGAGGCTAGGGAGGGTACAGATTCAACACATACATCTTGCAGTTTTAATTTCTGCCGGGGTGTGATGAAGCCCACAGTGTTCAGAACCTATGCCTGCTCCTTTATCTTAAGTTTTTTTTTTTTTAACTTTTTATTTTACTTTAAAATGCTTCTGTGACACCATCATATCACAGGCTTCGTGATTTCCAGCCGAGGGAATGGGTGGAATTCCCCAGGCTGTGTCCGCTTTAAACAAAGCCACTGGGGATGGGAAATAATTTATTGACCATTAACACTCATTTTCCCCTAGGACTGTGTCTTTTTACCTTGCCACGGTTCTCTTTACATTTTACTGTATGTATATACTTGTAGAGGTTCCATGCCCTGGGGGACGGTGTGTCTGAGGATATACTATTCACTATGTAGTCATATTTCTAGGACAGAAAAAATATGATTCTGATTCTCTTGGGTGCAGGAGAGACAGACCAACTAATCGGTCTAATAGATTTATGGGAAATGAGTAGAATAAGGCTATTTCTAATTTCTTCATTTTAAAAAGAAATTACTACCCCTGAAATGTTATCTAAAACAACGATCAGAAATATAGCCTTTTTTTTCATCTTTATTAACTTGAGTATTTCTTATTTACATTTTGATTGTTATTCCCTTTCCCAGTTTCGGGCCAACATCTCCCTAACCCCTTCCCCTCCCCTTCTATATGGGTGTTCCCCTCCCCATCCTCCCCTCATTACCGCCCTCCTCCCAACAATCACATTCACTGGGGGTTCAGTCTTATCAGGACCAAGGGCTTCCCCTTCCACTGGTGCTCTTACTAGGATATTCATTGCTACCTATGAGGTTGGAGCCCAGGGTAGTGGCTTAGTCCCTGGAAGCTCTGGTTGCTTGGCATTGTTGTTCATATGGGGTCTCGAGCCCCTTCAAGCTCTACCAGTCCTTTCTCTGATTCCTTCAACAGGGGTCCCGTTCTCAGTTCAGTGGTTTGCTGCTGGCATTCGCCTATGTATTTGTTGTATTCTGGCTGTGTCTCTCAGGAGAGATCTACATCCGGTTCCTGTCGGCCTGCACTTCTTTGCTTCATCCATCTTGTCTAATTGGGTGGCTGTACATGTATGGGCCACATGTGGGGCAGGCTCTGAATGGGTGTTCCTTCTGCCTCGAACACATACAATTTAGTAGCTAGTTTAATGCTTAAAATAAATCTTTGAAGATGCGTGGCAAGGTGTTACAGTAAAAAAGTCGTCCGCTATTGGGACATCTTATTCCCATGCCAAGTGAATTAACTTATTGGAACTTCACAGGTACGTGAGTGTAGAAAACGGATGGGGAGTCTTACTGCACAGCAAATAGAGATTTGTAAAAAGTAAACAGGGACAGCGTCTTAGTTAGGTTTTTACTGCTTTGAACAGATACCATGATCAAGGCAATTCTTATAAGGACAACATTTAATTGGGGCTGGCTTACAGGTTTAGCTCATTATCACCAAGGTGGGAACATGGCAGCATCCAGGCAGTCAAGGTGCAGGAGGAGCTGAGAGTTCTATCCATCTGAAGGGTGCTAGGAGAAAACTGGCTTCCAAGGAGCTAGGAGGAGGATGTTAAAGACCATGCCCTCAATGACGCACTTCCTCCAACAAAGGCACCCCTACTCCAGCAAGGCCACGCCTCCTTAACAGTGCCACTTCCTGGGCCAAGCATATCCCAACCATCACAGCCAGGATAATTTTACTTTTTTCTTTTTCTTTTCTTTTTTCTTTTTTTTTTCTTTTTTTTTTTTGGTGCTGGGGACCGAACCCAGGGCCTTGCACTTGCTAGGCAAGCGCTCTACCACTGAGCTAAATCCCCAACCCGATAATTTTACTTTTGACTCAGTAATTGTAATAATAATCCCGGGGGCTTCAAGAAACATCTTTATCCATTTATCATCACTCTGTCATTTGTGACTATTAGATTCTTTTTGAAAAATTGCCTTTTGAGACAGGCCATGTGTCAGAAAAATCAGTATTAAGATATCATAGCATTTCTTTGTTTTTTTTTTTCACTCCGTAGCATTTTAAAATGCTATGTTTGTTATTGAAGTTTATTTCCTAATGGCTTGGTGGTTTTAAAACATTACGTTAACATTCAAAGTAAGTAAAGCCATTAGAACGTTTGTAGAGGAATTTCCAAGGTGGTCTCCTGGAACGCACACTATGCCACCATTAGGAAGGACCCAGAGTATGTCCACAGTGTCAGGCTTCATACGTCTTATGACGACTCAATTCACATTTATTTTCTTGGCACGAAAGACGGGGTTGGTGTCAGGGTAGGAGGTTTTTTGACTACTGAAACATCAAACTGGAATAAAAGTAATATCTGCTGAGAAAAGAACCGTCTGAGCCTCTCTTTTAAAGAGTAGAATAAAATGTCCCTTCACGCTCTACTTCGATTACCCGTGTATCTCGTCTATGGAATTTCATGAGGGGATGTCTGAGTTGTAATGCAGCCAAGAAGAAAATGAAGATCTGGAGAGCATTGAGACCTATTGTTTTTTTTTTTTTTTTAAACAGGCTTTTAAATTTTGTGTTAGAAAAATATTTACATACAATATATTTCGATCATGCCTTTTCCCTCTCCAATGCCCCCCCAGCTCCTCCTCACCTCCCCACTCACCCAGATTATGTTCTTCTCTGTCTCTTCTTTTCCAATAGGAACAAACAAACAAAACAAAACAAAACAAAACCGAGAAACACAAAAGAACCCTAAAACACACACACACAAATAAAAGCCCAAACAAACAAAAGATCAACACTGTCTTAAGACTTGTCCGCCCCCCTCCCCCGCTCCCCTCATACACATGAGTATTCCCTGAAACATGTCTTTGTAGCAGTTAGTGCCCACCACCACTGTAATTGGCCGAGCCCGCTACTCTCCTGTAAACTTTGAGGCTCCCCCATCTCATCTCTGGTTAGCTTCTCCTGCTATGTTTTGTTTGGTGGCAGTGACCAGAGCCTTCACCATGGCCAAAGCTTTTGTTGCTTCAGAAACCCCCATAACCATCTGGGTTTAGCAAAGTGTTTGTCTCCACTTGTGACGTCACACTAAGGTCGTTGAGTTCTATCCCCATCACACAACTTCAGGTTTTGAGATAATGAAAAAGTAAAAACAAAACAAAACAAAAAAAATGAAAATCAGATTATTTTAGACTAAACTCCACCCACAGTTCAACAACCATTGGTTTCGTCACATCTTTAACGTGGCATCCCCGCATCTTACCACTGCACAGATACATTTAGCTTAACTTATTGCAAAGAAAGCTTTTGACATTTTGAATGAATATTGTTTGCTAAGAATTCCAAATTTGAGGAGTTTGGGGAAGTGCCTGGGGAAGACAGAGACAGACCTTTTCTTTCTCATTTTTCTGAAAATGGTGCTGCCAATATAATCTCATCGTTTGAGGTTGCTGTGCCCCGGGATGATACAAAGAGTGAACGGACATAGGAAATTCGTGTAATTTGAATTGTTTTCGGTTCAGTGCTTTCCTCCTGTCTTCTCCAAGTCACGTGGCATAACATTTCTTTAAGGATCTGAATAATACTCCGTTGCATAAATGCACCACATTTTCTGTATCCATTCTTCTGTTGAACGAGAGAGTAGCTCTTCCTCTTATAGATAAAAGTCAGTGCACTTTGAAATGTGTGTAGGAAAATTGAATTTCTCATTTCCTCAAGGCAACCATTTCAGTAAAGGCTGTAACTTTAGTTTTTTTTTTTCAAATCCTATTTTTAAGGATGGTTCTTAAATGCTTTAACCTCCCTTGTAGCCAACCACCCACCAGGGCTAGTGGAAATGAATGGGTATGGGGGGAAATGAACCTATTGAGAAAGGTTCTTTGGAGCAACTCTTGTCTGTGTTGTCTGGAAATCGGCAGTTCAGTTCATAGGTCAGCAGACAGCTGCAGCTCGATCCATTTGCAAACACTTCGTGGATACATCAGCAGTCCAGTTCGGTAGAGTCGGAATAGCAACTGTGATGACATGACCTAGTAGAGACAACCAGGTCTCAGCCTTGGCTTGAGCAGGAGAGACCAGCAGCAACACCAGGAGAGGTTCTTGGCTGTGACTCTCTCAGGGAAGAGAAGATCAGTGAAGGCTTGAACCCACAAGCATTGCACAGCAAGCTGTACCAGCAAGCCAAGCTCTGTCTCAGTCACTCCGTGGAGTCCTATTTATACCCTTCAACATCATGTGTCCTCCACATGCCTTGCCTCAGCACATGTCTTGCCTCAGCATGTGTCCTGCCTCAGAATGTGCTTCCAATCAGCCCGAGTCCACAGTCTCAACAAATGGAGCTCAATTACACAATGTAAGGCAGAGCGATACATGTGTGTGTTTAGCAAAGAATCCATCAGGTGTCCTTTCATGAGTTTGCTTTAGCAGAACATCCTCTCTCCTGTGTCTTCTTCAGTGAAACCTTCCTTTGCAAGTCTGCCTTACTTAGCCTTTCACCTGTGTCCACGTCAGGAAAACACTCTTCACGTGTTTGCCCCAACCAAACACCATCCAACACATCTGACTCTTCAACACATCCTTAAGTTTCCAATTCGAAAGGCATATTAGAATATTAAATTAGTTTGTACCCTCTTTTCTTTACAGCTTGATGCTTCTGATTTCTTGTCATTTTTTGTTGTTGCCATTATTGTTTTTTGTTTTATTTGTATGTCTGATCAGCCAGCACTTTCTAGAATGAGTTTGGACAAAGGTAACAGAAATTCCAGATACTTTCTGTAAAATCCCACAATATCCAGAGACAAAGTCAGTGCACATAGGCCTGGGCAGAAACATTTTTTAGAACTGCAAAAAGAAAACTAACTTAGCACATTTATTGTAGAAGTGTGAGGCTTAAAAAATATATATAGGCTGGTTCGCAATATTTAATTGAGTCACTGAGAAAATGTGTTCTGTGATATCATGACCTTGTTCAGCCACTGAAATCTTCCTGGAAGAGCCTCACAAGATATTTGATTCTAATTTTCTCTTCCACATGTAGAATGTAAAATACCTGGAGGTTTCACTTGACTTAAACCTCAAGAATCATCCCAAAGATATAATAAATATGAACAGCTCCTTAAATGAACTGCTAAAGAAATAGTTATCACTGTTCAGAGAAAATTGCATGATTTTATGAAAGAAATTTTAAAAGAAATAGCCCTTGCTTATCTAGAACTCTGCACACATACTACAAAATGGGAGCATTTATAAATAATTCCAAAATAGAATTGAATATTCTCTGCTTCACTATGAATTCTGAGCTGTCAGAAGATACCATTTTAGGAAGAAATGTCCAAAAGAATTTGTGTGCAATAGAGCTATGCTTCTCATAACGTAATGGACTCTTACTGTCTTTGAGGAATGTTGGAGTAATATGCAAGCTTCAGAAGGGAAGATTATTCAATTATTTCTGATTTTTCAGGAATTACTTTAAATTATTTAAAAACTATAAATATGTGTTACTCTTTTATAGGTGATAACATATTAACCAGGTTGCCACTGATTAATGTATTTCATAGCATTCCTGTGTTGATATTGTCTTGTTTGTGAATACGATTTTATAGTATTGTGGCAATGAATGTTATAACTGTGATTTATAAACACATTGGATATCCCAAAAATCAATGAAGCAAAAAAGAACTAGTGAAAATCATGACCTAAATGTAGTCCATAATGACCTTTGTTGGGTTAATAATGAGCAGGTCTCATTGCAAGCACTTTGGACATGAATTTTTTAGGAGAATCACATGAAGGGTGAATATTCCGATGTGGTACCTTTTGTACAAATGAACCAAAAAAGGAAAAGTTTAAGTACTTAGGTACTTAATAAAGTAACACAAGCTTAGACATTAGACTTGTTTTTAATTGACAATTGTTTGACCCATTTCTGTTTGTAAATTCAATTAACCAATACTTGAAGTTTCATTCTATGTAAATGCAGTGACATCCTATACTGTTTTCAAGAATCATATATATATGTATATATATACAGTTAGTAATAAATATATAATTATGGTAATAGATAAAATGACAAATGTTTTCCCCCAAAGACAAAGCAGAATGAATGAATTTCCAATTAATAGGAAAACATTTATATAATCACATGTATTTATGTATTTCATAACTTGGTTTCAAAAATAATTAGTGTTAAAGTATAATTTAGTTCTTTCAAAGGAAAGGCATTCATGACCAGAGAGTGCTCCTTTCATGTTTCATGAAAAGAGAATACTAAATTGTCATTTATGACTTTAAAGTTTGCCATTGGGCTTGCTATTGAGACTTAATTACATAGGCGGTGGGGGAGCATTCCTCCAAAACGTAGGTTGCTAAACCGTATCCATACTTTTGGTTTTACCTCATTATCATTAGCATTTACTAGTTTTATAAAAGAGTGGGTTTCACGGTTACATTTCACATATGTAGATAATATACTTTAAACGTCTTCAGTCCCTCTTTAATCATACCCGGTCTTACCTATGGTTGTCCTTCCTCTATTTCCAATTCCTGCCTCTACTCTCATGTATTATCTGTTTTCCTCTTTAATTATTATTATTACAATATACACACATACTTATAAGTATATAAACACAACCCTTTGCATCAACTTAATATGTTTTAAGAGATGAACACAAGGTATTGGATAACCTATTAGAGGGTTTATACACATGGAAGACTTCCTTTCTGTCTGTCTGTCTGTCTGTCTGTCTCTGTCTCCCTCTCTCTCTCTGTCTCTCTGTCTCTTTCTGTCTGTCTGTCTCTGTCTGTCTGTCTCTGTCTCTCGCTCTGTCTCTCTCTCTCTCTCTCTTTCGCTCCGCAGTTATTTATTGCCTACAGCTCTTCATCTTGGGGGAGGAATCTTATGAGATTTCCCCCATCCATCTTGGATGGTCAACTGGTGCTGTGATTGGTTTGGGTTTGTTTAGGCTACCATGATGCCGAACTTTTATGGGTGCAGCTTTCCTGCCATATATAGAAGACATTATCCGACATTAGATGGCCTGATCCTTTGGCTTTTATTAGTCTGTCTCATCTTCTGTTGCCTTATATGTAGGGGTTATGTCATAGATGAACTAACTGGGGCTGATCACGCCATTTTGTCACAATACATTGTGAGAAGATCTATTGTGATGTAATGGACTTAATCTGCTACAAAAAGGAAACATCTTTGAGGAGAGGTGAGAGATACATTTAACTACAGGTATAAGAATAAGTATTTAAAATGTAATTATAAATTATTCTGGTAGCAGTGATAGGGTTTTATTTAGGATTCATTATCCAACTGGTCATGGATAATTGCTGCTCCCTCCTACTGCACACAGTCTTAAGTCTAAATAAATAACTGTTGCTTATCACCAACATGTAAGTGCCACTATTATGCCTTTGAGGATGCTGGTGGTTTATAGGCATCACAACTGAGTAGGCCTACTGATTGCTTTCCTCCACTGGCAGTTTGCACAGTCCTATGAAAGCTAGTTTTCAAAAAGGAGGCTTGCAAGTCAGTTACAGCTTGATCCGTATGCGTCCAATGTTGAAAGTGCATAGTGTGATCAGTAATAGGAACTTACAGCTTTTGGGAGGCAATCAAGAATGATGTCAACACATCCCACCAGTTCCAGGTCGGAGACTGCAGCTACACTGAGCCCAGACACTCGAGCCTCGCTGGAAAGGACTGTACCTGGTGCTGCTGACCACCCTGACAGCCATCAATTCTCAGCCCTCACCAACAGCGTACTAGCTGTTGGGGCTGAGAGCTGGGACCTAGAGGGAAATTCAGTCATGTTTGTCCTGGGTTCTATCAAGATAGGTGTGGGATAGGCTTGATTTCCATTACAAATGATGTAACATTGCATATGTTAGTACTCCTAACACTTCTTGGGCCTGTGCCTCAGGGATCACAGTCTGTATAAGCTTAGAAGTTCT
This sequence comes from Rattus norvegicus, assembly GCF_021556685.1. NCBI lineage: Eukaryota > Metazoa > Chordata > Mammalia > Rodentia > Muridae > Rattus > Rattus norvegicus. Next base: position 109,928,874 of record NC_141542.1, read on the forward strand.
AAAAGCTAGTCAAGACCTTGGTGTGTAGGTTTAGATAGTGTCCAGATTGGAATCCTGATGCTAAAGACTTAGTAAGACAAAAAAAAAAGAGTTGAGAATTACTTAAGGCTATCTAGGTGGTACAAGGGCAGCACAAGGACATCTGCCCTTGCCTTGCAATGCAAGGCTTATAGAGAATTCAGAACTGCCATTGACTCAGATATAAAAAGAGTGAAAGACTTTTTAGCTGACCTCCAAGAATACCTAACCTCCCTCTCAGAGGTAGTCCTTCAGAATAGGAGAAGATTAGACCTGATATTCCTTGAAGAAGGAGTCTGTGTGCTACACTGAAAGACGAATGTTGCTTCTATACAGACCATTCAGGAGTAATTAAAGACTCCATGAATAAACTTAGAGAAAGGTTAGACAAAAGACAGAGAGACAGAGAAGCACATAAGGGATGGTTCAAGAGCTGGTTTAGTAGATCTCCTTGGATGACTACTCTGATATCTTCCCTTATGGGACCCTTCTTAATTTTGCTTCTGCTTCTGATTATAGGTCCACGTGTGTTAAATAAACTAGTTAATAGGTTTGACTCCTACAAAAAGATAGAGACGCCCAACAAGGTTGGTTTGAGTCTTGGTTCACTCGGTCTCCCTGGATGACACTCTACTCTCTGCTATAAGGCTGGGCCATTACTAATAATTTTCTTGGTTTTAGTTTCTGGACCCTGCGTGACATACAGGTTAATTGCTTTTGTTAAAAATCGAGTGGGTGCTGTGCAGTTGATGGTTCTGAGACAACAGTACCAGTCAGTTAGGACAACTGGTGAGACCAAATATGAGACTTGATATCAAAATTCTAAGATTAGAATTACTTAGTAGAAGAAGAGGGGAATGAAAGGAAAATTATACAGATTTGAGGTTTAAAAATATGACGTTAAAAGAATAAGTTTTAAATTCAGACTCAGGGCTAAACACTGTGAAAAGCAAGTCCAGGCAGCCCCGCCCTGCCGCTAGGACTAACAGACCATAAAGATAAAGAAAAGGAATGCAGGAACCAGCTCCAGTTATTAGGACTGACACAAACCATCTGGCAGAAGGGCACCTCCCCCAGCTTACTCAGAGTCACACCTTAACCAGATATCTGTCCTTCAAACCCTGATACGCCCCTAGCTCCTAAAATCTTGTACGCTCCAGTCAATACGTACTTTCCTGCTGTACTGTAATCTCACTGCCATGTTTAAATGAGCCAATCACTTATAGCTGCGCCAGAAATTAGCCAATCATGTGTAACCTCGCGAATGCCCCTAACCTCCCCTATATAAACCCCTGACTTTTGAGCTTCGGGGTCGATTCCTCTGTCTCCTGTGTGGGATACGTATCGACCCGGGATCTCGCTAATAGGGATCTCATTAATAAAGTTACCTCCTGCTGTTACATCAAAAAAAAAAAAAAGAATGATGTCAACAACATATTGTTTTGGGAGCTTCTTGGACTCTCATGACTACTAGCATGGAAAGCTCCCAATGAATGCTGTCACAGTCACTATGAGCTCATATGTATGTCAGTCCTGTTTGGAAGACTGTTTTCTTGGAGTCATCTATCACCTCTGGTTCTTACAATCTTTCTGCTTCTCCTTCTGCAGGGTTCCCTGAAGCCATATAGGAAGGATTGGATGCAAATATCCCATTTATGAGTCAGTGTTCCAATGTCTCTCATTGTCTGCACACTATCTGGTTGTGGGTCTTTCTATTTGTTCCCATCGGCTGCAGGAAGAAGCTTCTTTAATGATCTATGGGTATAGTAGAATGCAATTAGGTGTCATTCTATTGTTATGTTCTTTTGGCTTCCCCCTAGGTCCATGGTCTATGCAGTCTTTAAATTATTAGCCATCTTAGTAGTGTCAGGCATGTACGGGTTACATCTCATGGAGTAGGTCTTAAATCTAATAAGAGAGTGGTTGGTTATTCCCAAAGCATTTGTGCTATTATTGAACTAGTAAATCTCATATTCAGGCCGGATTGCTGGTCACAAGTTTATAGCAAGGTTCTTTATTATCTTTATCCTCTAATTTTTTTGTGTGTTTAGGTGATATATGTAAACACAGAAGTTGTGTACATTGATAGATATTAGGTGTTCCAGTTCATGTATAAATTGCCTGATCAAGTTCAATATCTATGTCTCTTTATACGTTTATGATATTTAAAGTTAGTTCTTTGAACATCTTGAGGAGTAGTCTAGACATCAATGGACAGACAAAGTTATAGAATGAAAACAGGAACAGGAAGAAACAATATAATCTATTTCTCCCTTAAACTTACAGTCTCATAGCAATGGCCTCTAATGAAAATGACCAATGCAAAATCTGGCAGTACAAAAGAATGATGATAAATGTCATCATAATGCCCAAAGAAGTCATGAATATATTCCAAGAGAATACTACACACAGATGAATGGAATAAGAAAATCAACTCGAGATAGGAAAATTGAATGTAATATGGGGATAGAAATACTCAAGAAAAAACAAACCATGGAGTAAGGCAATGGCCATATAAAAGGAGAGAAATAATAGATTATGAATAAAGTGAAAAGAGAGAGTTGGCATACTAGGAGTGGAAGACTTAGGGAGGGACCAGAGAGTGTGAAGGAAAGAAGAAAGTAAGGTTAACCCAAAGGAAAGGTATGGAAGCCACAGAAAAGTCTACTTGTCTTACAATGTAATTTAAAAATATAATTAGAAAGATAGTAGAATAAATGTGATATGAAAGAAGGGGGAGAAATAAGGGAGGCTAAGTGTAGACAATGTTTGAAAGATGGAGGAGAGAAAAGAGGTGTGGGTGGGATAACCGAAGAAAAATATGCGAAAGTGCCTTATTCAAACTCACTTATGTTACTAAGATAATTTTAAAATCAATAACAAAATGATAATGACAACAGAAGATTTTTAGTAGAATTACTGTTTGGTCAGGGATCCCTTAGAGGTTTTCAAAATCAATCATGGACTACTGATTCACTTGAAAGCATTTGCAAAATAAGAACAAACCAAATCCAAATCAATAGATGGGGAGAAGCAAGAGCATGGCATCCATTAACGAAATAGAAACAAAGAAAGGATCAATGAAACATAAGGCTAAAAAAGATAAAGAAAATTGGCAGATCCTTAACTTAATTAATCAGAATGGAGAGAGTACTTGACTTAATAGAATTAGGGATAAAAAGAGAGACGTTACAACACCTAACAATGAAATCTAGGTAAATCAGTACATACCTTAAAAGACTGATATTCTACTAATCTTGAAAATTTTAATAAATGGATGAAGGGTTTTATACATATGGGCTACTATTTGGAGTTAATCTGTGCCTTTGTGTCTAATAGTGTTTGTTTTATGAAAGTGAAACCAAGATCACATAAATGCAAGCAATGAGATCATAGCAGTAACTTAAAAATCTACCAACTTAGAAAAATGCCCATATCCAAATGGATTCAGTGCAAAATTCTGCTAGACCCTCAAATAGTAACTAATTCCAACACTTAAAATTATTTTGTAAAACAGGAAATATAGGAACATAGTTAACTACATAAATGGTCTCAAAGACAGAGCTCACATGGTCATTTCAAAACAAGCAGAAAAGACTTTTAATAAAATCTAATATATTATCATGAGAAAAACCCTGGAGAGATTATGGATGGATAGAACATATCTCAACTTAATAAAGCTATTGTCATTTTTATATTAAACAGACAAAAACTCAGAGCAGTCAACTAAGACCAGGAAGAAGATAAGGGTACACATTCTTTCCCACTGTAGTTCACTGGAGTTCTTGAGTGTTGGTTAAAGTAATTAATAGAGAAGGACTTAAAGGGAAAACAGAAAAATACAAGTGTCTCTATTTGTAGGTGACCCTGATTATACACACAAGAGACCTCAATTACTCCACTAGGAAACTCTTGGAGCTGATAAATCGTTTTAGTAGAGAGGTCAGTACACAGAAGAAGTTAACACAAAGAAGTCAATAGCTTTCCTATGTACCAATGACAAACACTGAGAAAGAAACTTCAGTTACACTAGGTTCAAAAAATTTTTTAAAAACACTTTAGAATAAACTTAAGCAAGGAAGAAAGAGGGCTTTAGAATGAAAACTTTAAAATATCAAAGAAAGAAATTGAAGAAGACAGTAGAAAGTGGAAAGACTTCTGTGCTCATGGATTGATGCAATTATTAGAAAACCACACCCTATCAAAGGTATTCTATAAATTCAATGCAATACAAATCAATAGTGTAACTCAATTCTACACATACACATACACACACACACACACACACACACACACACACACACACACACAGCCCTTAAAATTTATATGAAATCACAGAAGTTCTCTAATATTACAATATCATTGAACAATAAGAATATTGCTGGAAATATTACAATAGTTGATTTCAAGTTTTAATACAAAACCTTAGTAACAGAAATATCATGGCTCTTGTACAGATATACATGTAAAGTGCAATTGAATACCTAGTTATAAGTCAATACAAATATATCCATAAAAAGGACAATATGCACATTAAAAATGCCTCTTCAACAATGGCATTCCTGAATAGGACTCCATTTACTCAGAAAATAAGGCCAACAATGAAGACGTTAAAGACAAAGCTCTCCTGCAGAGGAAACTGAGAATCACGTGAAAGGTCGTCTAAAGAATGGGAGACCATCTGTCAAGTGTACACCCAACAGAGGGTTGGAGTTTAGAAAATTCAATAAGCTTTAAAAAGCTAAATGTCAAGACAACAATCCTATTGATGATTTGTGATACTGGACAGAGAGTTCTCAAAACAGAACAAAACCCCACAAATGACCAATTGTGAAGGCTATTCTTGACTGTCGGCTTGATTACACCTGGAATTAACTTAACCCAATCAACTAGGCATACCTGTTAGGAAGTTTTCTTAATTGGATCATTGAGGTCAAACATATTCTAAATCATGTGAGATTCAAAAGATTGCATCATGTATACCTACCACACCAGATCATTTGAAGTCTAAGGAGCCACCCTAAATCTGGGCCATGCCCTCTGTTGGCAGCCTATATAAAGGACATGGAAGAAGGAAACTGGGGAAAGAGGAACTGTTATTCACTATTGATATGGGTGTAAACTGGTATAGTCACAACGAAAATCAGTGTGGAGGTCCCCCAAAAGTTAAAAATAGAGCTTCTGTGTGTCTCATATATACCATTCTTCATTATTTGTACCAAAGACTCCATCCATACCTTACTACAGAGATGTGCTCCCATGTTCATTTTGCCTATATTCATAATACAGAGAAATGGAACTAGTTTTGACATCCCTCAGAGGAAGAATAGATACTGAGTGTGGTAGGTATACGTGATGTAATTTTATTCACTGGTTAAGAAGAATTAAGTTATCCATTAGAAAAATGGATGGACCTGAAAAACATTATACTGAGTGAAACAACCCATGGCTCTGTAGACCAGTGTCCATGTCATTAATAGGTATGTCTTAATTATAGTTCTATACCGGTTTGTTTAATATCGAATACTAGAAGAAAGGGACCATTAGTAGGAAGGAGAGTGGGAAGAAAATGCTTTGAAGGAGTGGGCGTAGAGTGGGAGGAATGCCGGGCATGCGAAGGTTGAAGCAGAAGAGGGAGTGGAAGAATAGAGGAGGGTGGGGAACCCAAATTAAGGCCATAGAAGAAAGCCACATGGAATCTACCATTTTGTAAGATTACTATAAGTAGAATCTAAAAATCAAGACTTGAACAGAGGTATCGTTCATGGACGCAATATGCTTTTCCATGAAGCAGAGGGTTCTTAAGCAGTAATCTCTTGCTATGTGTGGGATGACTCTCTATAAGTTATTGGTGAAGGAGGCCCCAGAAGATCCAATGATATTCAGATTTTGGCTATTGATTTTGGTTGCTCCCTAGAACTTGGAGGCCAGAATAGCACATTGCTGAAGATAACACGTACTTGAGTCATAGGATGCAGAGAGGTAAAGCTGGAAACAGTCTAGTATGATCTAGTATATTCCTGCCTCCAAGCTTGTCTTCATTTACCAGAAGGTGTGATACAGGCTGCTGAGGGGGAGAAAACTCAGCAGGTTTACCCAGCCATGACAAAATTTCTGGGCAAGTTTTGTCCTCTCGAGAAACAGTGGCAATAACAAACTGCTTTCTGATTGTATTTGAGAGAAGTCACATCTGTTTATATAAACCTTGTAAAAAACAAACAGACAGACAGACAAACAAACAAACAAACACAAACAAAAACTGGCAAATAGCCCATGTCTCAGGAGGTAATTCCTTACAGGGAAACCCCTACTCTTATTCTGTTAAAGTGTTAAATACCAATGTCTTCTAAACAGTCATGTTTGTACATATAGATTAATGTTGTGGCAAGCCTTCGTCAGTCTGAAAGAACTGGGAATAAGTGATGGTGGAGTGTTCAGACCTAAACAGGACATCACATCTAACACCTTGAGGACAAATGGGGCATTGCTGAAGAGGGTTGGTAAGAATTTAGAGCCAGAAGTCAGAAGTGCAGCAGAATAATGGCGTTTTGACATGACCTCGTTATATTCATGAACTCATTACAGATGTGGCTCCCAAGACTATACTTTCAGGGATCATTTCTATAGTTCGTTACAGATGTGGCTCCCTGCCCAAGACCAGCATAACATTGGATCCTGGATAGGCTAGGGGCCCACAAGACCTAACCCTTACCTTTGTGAGTATTGACAGTTAAAATATTGTTGGAGAACAGGTTTCATTTTCCTCATTGTGGTAGAAACTGATAAGTTGAGCTTGTTCCAGTAAATAACTCTCCCCATCACGCTTGGGAAAAATTTCTAAACTTAAAAGGTCACAGAAAAACAAGGCAAATAATTAGTGTTCCATCGTGTTAGGGGGGATGGGGAGGAAGGGAAGGGGGAGAGGAGAAGGAGAGGGAGAGGGAGGGAGAGAGAGACAGAGGAAAGAAGGAAATTGCAGATGAAAATGACTGAAATTTATTATGTAAAAGTATTAAGCTGTCAATTGAAAGGTTGGAAAAAGTGTAGGCATATTGTGTAGTTCTATAAGTTGATGCTAGTGTTCAACGATTCGCCTGTAAGCTTAAATGCATAAATTATTGATTTTAGTGTTTCAGTAAAACATCTTACTCTTGTTATAACCAGGCTTGTTCCAAACAAAGCATTCACAGTCCTAACAACTGTTTTGCATTTTCCACTTTTTTTCTTGTGTTTTTATATCTGTTTACAATGAAACTGAACATTTTCAAACAATTCTCCTTTATACAATTTCCTTCTAGTCTAGTGTTCTTAACCTGTAGGTTGGGACCTCAAATGGCTCTTTTATGGGGTCACATATAGGATATCTTATGTATCAGATAGTTACTTTTATCCTATGTCTCAGAGATTTACTGAAGGTTCATAAAAGTAACAAAATTATGGTTATAAAGTAGCAATAAAAGTAATTTTATCATTGAGGGTTCCCACATCAGGAGGAACTGTATTAAAGGGTTGCAGCATTAGGAAAGCTGAGAACCACTGCTCTAGTCTGTTAAATAGAGATCACCGAGATTGCAGTTTTGCTTTGGAGACATCTTAATGACACTACGATCACCAATAACTCGTTTTTTTTTCTCTGTTTGTAATCGTAGCCCGGGAGGGAGAGAAGTTAGAGCAACCAAAACCATTTTCTTGTTATTAGAAACATTTCCACAAGTCCCAAGTGACAGTGTGAGGGTGAGAAAGATGTTTCTCTCCTGTTTGCAGGGCATTACAATACTCCGAATTATATCTCCAGGGTGGGAGCAGAATTTGTATTTAAAGACATTTCTGGTAGGTTAAAAGGATGAACAAAATGTTACATTGTAAAATAATATTAAAAAAAGGAAATTTGTGGGTTGGTGGGATGGCTCAGTGGTTAAGAGCACTGGCTGCTTTCCAAATGATTTGGGGTCAAATCCCTGCACCCATTTGGCAGCTCACAAATATTAGTAACTCCATTTCCAGGGGATCTGACACCCTTACAGAGACATACATGTAAGCAAAACATCGATGTACATAAAAATAAAAATAAAAAATAATTAAAAAGTTCATTTTGCTGAAATGATCTAGCATAAACACTGCATTAGGTTTGTAGACTTTTTATTTGATTAAAAGCGTAAGTGGTTTCATTGATTTTAGCCTTATCTCTGTCAAAATTATCTTCAAGGACAGTCACATACCATAAGGCATGCATGGCCTGCTCGTTTATATTGTCTACAATGTTTAAATGATCAATTTCAGAAACATGGTCAGAGATTGCTTCAAGCTTTCTGACTTGTTTTTAGTGATTGAGTATTCAGGACATTGAGATTTTTATTCATAGTTCGACTTCTTCATGCATCTGTGAGGTTGTCTGAGTTATGTACAGCTTCATCGTTGGCGGTTGAAACACTTTGAAACCAATGAGGTGTTTCTGCGATCTCCTTTTCATTCTCTTACTATTCATAACACCTTCAGTCTCTAATGATCCCAAAATGGTGTGTGTTGGACCATGTGAAATAAGTCTTTTTCATCGTCGTGCACCTTTACAATAATGACCGAATGTTTCCAGTCTAAGCGCCTGCATAAGAATCCTGGTTCTATCTTTATTTACCATACAGCATTGGACACTTGCTCCCCGACTCCTCCTTTGCTGCTCTATCTGTAGTCATGAGCTTGGCCATAAGATCAGGGATTGAGGATTAAACAGTGATATGTGGAGGTCTAGGAACTATTCCTGACTACACCAGTAAATCACCCAAGGTTATCTCTGGCCTTCACCTCATATGCACACATGGGTATATGCACACACAATATATTTGCATACACACACACACACACACACACACACACACACACACACACACACACGAGGAATAGTGTCTGACATGGTTCCCAATGGCAAATAATATACCATGCCTTTAAACTGGTTTAAAAATAACTGTTCTTTTAATGTGTTTGCCATTTATGAGTCACCCAATGTATAGGTGTGGTTTAGTGCTGAGAGACAACTGAAATGCAACACATGTAGTTCTTATGGCACCATGACTTAGAATATAATTAGAGGACATAGATAACATAATACTCATCCAACATTATGGTAAAGATTCTAATGTGGAGAATGTGTGGTAGTACTGGTCAGTTATCCACAATGTAAGCATTAAAAAGACTTCTTGGCCAAAATTGGGCACATTGTTTCTACTTAACATTTTTGTTAAAAGTGGTTCCGTGGGTTGAAGTGGAAGTTTCTGGATATGTCAGGTGATACAGACTCACATGGTGTTTTGCTGAGGCAAGACTTGTGGGAAGACCGGTGATATTTGGAGAAAGTATAAATAGGACTCAACAGACAGACTGCATGCTTGCATAGCTAGCTTTGTGATATTTTGTTGGTCTTCGCCTTTGCTGATCTTCGCTTCCTTGAGGAGGCACAGCAGAGAACTCCTGCCATCCAGACTGGTCCTAGTCATTCCCATTGACTCAGCAGAGCCTGGAGGTTTCTGCTAGATTGTGCCACTGCTGCTGTTTCCTGTTTGGTATCCTGACACTACTGAAATGGACTGCTGGTACCCTGACAAACAGAGATTGGAATCGTCCCAAGGAACTACTTCTAAACAGGTCTACATCCGTCCTATTTACCACCTTTTATACCCAACCTTTGGATCACTAGAATGGGGGGTGTCAAAGCATTTGAGAACCCTTACTAAAAGTAGTTTTTAAAAATCTAAGCCTGTATGGATTAGTAAAAGTCCTTCCTGCATCTGTAGGCTGCTGTTTTGTCCTACTGACAGTGTCCTTTGCCTTACAGAGCTTTACAGTTTCATGAGGTCCCATTTATGAATTGTTGATCTTACAGCCTGAGCCATTTGTGTCCTGTTCAGGAAATTGCCTCCTATACCAAGTCGTTCAAGGCTATTCCCACTTTCTCTTTTATTAGATTTCATGTATATATTTAGTGTAGACATAGTATATATGGTTTTATGTTGAAGTCTGAGATCCACTTGGACTTGAGTTTTGTCCAGGTTGATAAATTTGGATTTATTTGCATTCTTCCACACACAGGCATCCAGTTAGACCAGCACCATTTGTTGAAGATGCTCCCCCACCCCATTGTATGGCTTTGGCTTCTTTGTCAAAAATCAAGTGTTCATAGGTGTGTGGGTTTATTTCTGGGTCTTCAATTTGATTCCATTGATCAACCTGTTCATTGGGTTAATATTAAAAATATATAAAGAATTCAAGAATTAGGATCCAACAAACCAAATAACCCAAATAAAAATAGGGCACAGAGCTAAACAGAATTCTTGACAGAGGAATCTCGAGTGGCCTAGAAGCCCTTAAAGAAATTCTCGACATACTTAGTCATCAGGGAAATGCAAATCAAAATGACCCTGAGATGGAAATCTTATGCCCATCAGAATGGCTAAAGATCAAAACTTAGGTAACAGCATATGCTGGTGAGTATGTAGAGAAAGGGGTATATTTTTCTATTGCAAACTCATATAACCACTCTGGAAACCATTCTGGCAGTTTCTCAGAAAATTGGAAATAGTTCTACCTGAAGACCCAGCTATACCACTCTTGGGCATGTACCCAAAAGATGCTCCAACACATATCAAGGACTCGTGTTCTCCTACATTCAGAACAGCTCTATTTATAACACCCGGGGAATGGGAACATCTCAGATGTCCCTCAACTGAAGAATGGGTACAGAAATGTGGTTCATTTACAAAATACTATCCAGCTATTAAAACAAACAAGGACATCATCAATTATGCAGGCAAATGGGTGGGACTAGAAAATATCACCCTGAGTTATGTAGCCTAGACCCAAATGCCATGCATGGTATGTAGTCACTGGTAAGTGGATATTGGATATCCACAGAATACCCTCAATACACTTCAAAGACTCAAAGAAGCTAAACAAGAAAAAAAGTGCAACCAAGGATGCTTGAATTTCAGTTAAAATGAGAAATAAAATAGTTCTAGGAGACAGAAGGAGGGAGGGAACTGGATGGGAGAAGGGATGGGAAAGGGAATGGGGCATCAGGATTAAGTGTATATGTTTGAGGAGACAGGAGAGAGGGCCCAAAGGCCAGGGGAATGGACAGAAATCTGCAGCTGCTGGGGTCTGGGGAAGGGAGAGTCTCTAGGATGTGTCAGAGAGATGGGGTTGGGGGGTTCCCAGAGTCATGCTAGTGACCTTAGCTAAGATACATAACTGTGGGGATATGTTTATAATTTTTGTTAGGTGTTAGTGATTTCAGCCCCCATCTACTCTGGGATAAGTTCACTGAGGCCATCACTATCCTTCCTTCATTTATACACCAGTTTCCATGTTGTCTTGTAGACCTCGTCAACAATGCAGCCCTTAAATATAACCACTTTCAAGCTTTCTGGTTGTCATTTTCCTGGTCTCTTTCCAGTTTTATCTTTATATAAATCTTTCATCTAAATATAATTAAAGCAGTAACTTAGTCTTTTTCTTCTTTCTCAAATTAAACCCTACAGTTGAAGGGCCACATCCATTCTTTGCTTTTGTTCTCTCATACTCATCTGCAAAATCCTCAAACTTAAAATTACCTCTCTGCGTATAGAAATAAACACTTATCCACTGAGTTCTATCACCACTGGATATGGTTCTAAAAATAGTTTATTTCCTGGAAAACTATTACATACCTTTTTTATTAGTGATCTATGGCCACATAACTACACTGTTCAATAGCTTAATGGTATTAACACTATTTATAACACGGTTCAGACGGTCAGAAATTTGAATGCAAATTAAAAAATTTCCAAGGCCACAGTCTTCTGAGGCTTCCATGGAGAGTATCTATTTTCTTTTCTCCATATAGTTTTTCTAACTCATTTCTTTCTTCCCATTTCTTCTTCCAAACCCTACTACATACCCCCTCTAGGCTCTCTTTAAAATTCAGTCACTTCCTTTAATTGTTTTACACACACACACACACACACACACACACACACACACACACACACACACACACACACTTATAAATACATCAATACAAGTCTGCTATCTAATGAGACTTGTAGGTACCTATTTTCAAGCCTGATTATTTGGTGTTGGATAATCAATTGGTGTCTTCTTTCCTGGGGATGACTATTATTTTCCCATTCTCAGCATTCCTGAGTAGTTCTGTCTACAGTTGAGACCTCATGGCTTCCTCTCTTCAGTGCTGATGTGTCTCTTGGTGTCATTCTCATTCAGACACGTTGGTGAGACTTCATGTGTATAGCTTCTCATCCCTCTGGCTCTCAGAATCCTTTCCCCCTTTCCCCATTGGATCCCTTGCACCCTGCTCTTCCCTGTCCTCTTTCAGAGAGAATCTATTTCTAAGCTCACAACTGGTCACAAGCTTTGGTTCTTCACTGGCTTCTCATGAAATATATTGTTTCCTCAAATAAGGATTTCCCCAAAGAATGGCTTAACATGAGTAAGAGAGATTGAAGTCACAGTCATTTTGTAACATAATTTTATGACTGACATCCTTGACTTTGCCATTTTTTAACCTTTCTTTTATTGGATATTTTATGTATTTACATTTCACATATTATCCCTTTTCTGCCCTCTCCTATCACCTCTCACCCTGCTTCTATGAAGATGCTCTCACTCCCACCCTTCCACTCCTGCCTCCCGGCCCTGGCATTCCCCTCACAGGGGAAACAAGGTCCTCTCCTCCTATTGATTTCAGACAATGCCTTCCTCTGCTACATATGGGGCTGGAGTCATGGGTCCTTCCATGTGTACTCCTGGGAACTCTGGGGGGGGGGGTCTGGTTGGTTGATAATGTTCTCCTATGGGGTTACAAACTCCTTTGGCTCCTTCAGTCCTTTCTCTAACTCCTCCATTGGGGTCCCCGTGCTCAGTCCAATCGTTAGCTGTAAGCATCATTTTTTTTGTATGCATTAGAAGTGAATCACTAGGCGCTTACATCCGGTAGAGAGCTAACGAAGACACACAGGGTAGGGATCACCTTCAGAAACCTCAGAGGTTTTCTCTCATACCTTTATTTTTCTCCTTGGTTTTCTAAAGCTTCCTTTCCCCAATCCCCCATCTTCCCTTTCATGTGGTGATATTCAATCCCGTTGTTGGAACCTTGGGGATATCTATGAAAGGTTTCCACAGCTTGTCACAACGGTGTCCACCGTGGTCTTCTGCCAAAACCTCCTTGTTCTTTCTGTCTTGTAGATAAGTTGTATTTCTGAGCCCACCTTTCTAGGTAGACCTAGAAGGGACCATCTTTCTACTTAGGTAACATAATCCATGCTCTCTTGTTGGCTTAAGGCTATCGCCTCAACCACATCCTCTTTTCACTCAATCTTTCACAGCATCATGTAGTTTCTTACATTGGAAATACCTTTCTATTGCCATTCCCTAATTTCATCTTTTCCTCCTTGAACATTAATGTGAGAATGTATTCCTGTTCCTTCTCTAATAATTATATTTCATCCAAACCGTGCTGGCCTTTTGGAATCTTAATTTTTAACATTGTTCTTAAAATAGAAATCATGTTATAATACTTAACTCAAAACAGGAAATGTAGATGCCTATAACTCAAAACGCAGATGTCTATAGGAAGGTTAAAAGATGTCAAACAGCAATGGACTGAGAGAAGATTCTCCTTGCAGTAGACAGTGGTTACCTTGGAGACCCCGAATTGGGCAATGTGCAGAGTGTTAGAGTCTTTGGACTTCTCATCTCTGAAAAGGATTCCTATATCAGACCCCTGCCCCTAAGGCTTAGGGATCTATGGGAGGAGGGAACACAAAAATTATAAGGGCTAGAGATGGTGGGCAATTTTAAGGATACAGCACTTTTCAGACACAATAGGGTAGATGTATATATGAATGTTCAGATATTGTCACAGCATGCACAAGACTTGCACAAGCTTAAGCTAGAGAAATGCCAGCAGGGAGAGAGGAGACTGGGCACAGAGCCAGCCAAGAAACTTTCTTGCAAACAATAGTTTTGGGGAGAGAGGAAAAAAATCAATGGAGTAACACTGGTTTATTAACCACATCCCAGGCAGGCTCAGCTGGCCAGTATACACAGAACTCCATATTTTGTAATGGTTTCCCTCCCTCCCATCCTCCCTCCCTTCCTTCCTCCCTTCCTGATTAAAAAAACCATGAAGTTGGGTGGGCAAGAAAGGAGGATTTAGGAGACAGGAAAGAATATGACTGAAGCACACTGTGTGAAATTTTAAAAGAATTAGTAGAAATTACATTTTAAAAAAACGAGAGAAGATAATTTTAAAACAAATATTGAGTCAGGTCTGTGTAAGCCTTCATGCCCTTGCTCGGCGTCTATAGAAAAAGCCCAGTCATAAAGTGGAAAGCTCCTCTCCCTTCCAGCCAAGTAAGGTGCCCAAAGGAAAGAAGGCCAGTGGGAAGAAGGTGGCCCCGGTCCCCGCCGTCGTCAAGAAATGGGAGGCCAAAAATGTAGTCAATCATTTGTTTCAGAAAAGGCCCAAGAACTTCGACATTGGGCAGGACATCCAGCCCAAAAGAGATCTAACACGCTTCGTCAAATGGCCCCGCTACATCAGGCTGCAGTGGTAAAGAGCCATCCTCTATAAGCGGCTCAAAGTACCTCCTGCCTTCAACCAGTTCACCCAGGCCCTGGACAGGCAAACAGCGACTCAATTGCTTGAGCTCGCCCACAAGTACAGGCCAGAGACAAAGTGGAAGAAGAAGCAAAGGAGCAAAGGCTGCTGGCTCGGCTGAGAAGAAAGCTGCTGACAAGGGGGGGCTTCCCAACTAAGAGACCGCCTGTCTTCTGAGAAGGGGTCAATACAGTCACCACCTTGGTGGAGAACAAGAAGGCTCAGCTGGTGGTGATTGCCCAAGATGTAGACCCCATTGAGCTGGTGGTTTTCCTGCCTGCCCTTTGTCGAAAGATGGGGGTGCCCTACTGTATCATCAAGGGAAAGGCCGGGATGGGACGCCTGGTTCACAGGAAGACATGCACCACTGTTGCCTTCACACAGGCTAACTCAGAAGACAAGGGTGTTCTGGCTAAGCTGGTGGAAGCTATTAGGACCAATTAGAATGACAGATATGAGATCTGCTGCCACTGGGGAGGCAACTTCCTGGGTCCTAAGTCTGTGGCTCTCATTGCCAAGCTGGAAAAGGCAAAGGCTAAACTGGGTTAAATGTACACAAGTTTTCTGTACATAAATACAATTACAAAATTATCTTGAAAAAAATAAGGTGGAAAGTTGTTGCTTAATCAGTGGAGCACAGAAGCCCTGCACAATGGTAAGAGTCTTTGTGTCCCATGCTACATAATGATAATTTTCTCTCTGAAACACTTTTTATGAAATAAATTTAAATCTTACAGGTTAAAAAGGTTGTGAAAAAATTTGACCCCCACCCCTCCCCGGAAATAAAGAAACGAGAGACCTTTCTTTCTTGAGTAATGAATGTCTTTGTTCTTAGATAAAACTTGCTGATCGCATTGCTCCTGAAACACCTCCTTTCCTTCTCCTGTATTTACAGGGACTTATGGAGACGTTGCTTGAGGTAGAACTTGTCTGTTATATAGTAAAAGTTTTCGAATGGTTTGATCCTCATGGGGACCAAGAAATTATCTACATGGGTTAGGGTGTTGCCACTTAGGTAATATTTGTGATCTCTTAAAATATATAGACCCCAAATGTCCTTGTAAATTTTCATTTAAATAGGGTTCTGGGGCAACAAAGGAGAGCCCCTCTACTGTTTGGGTTGTTAAATCCAGATAACAACAACGCAAGTCTAGATTTATTACCGCCTGTAAAATCACATTGTTCTTATTGCTTACCTTGCAAAAAAAATGTGTTTGTTTCTTTAGGGAACCACCCACTCCTGAAAGAGAGAAATGGATATCAAAAAGGGGTGCTGCATACTCGTCATTTACAAGCTTCTTCATTTTATAGTATCTTCTTTGGAATTCAGATTTCTCACTGGGGTACTTCATGCCTTGACTTGTACGCTATGGTTTGTGTTGTGTAACAGCTCACAGCTGCTAAAATTTTAGTGTTAAGAATTAAATCATTTTTAAAGGCCCTGGAGTATCTGTCCCTCACTGAGAGAAATATACATGTGCATGTGAAGGAAAAGCGGGATGCAGAAAACATGACAAACGTTTGTGGAAAATGAAAGCAGACTAACTTAATACACCACCTTCGACAGCACACCTCCCATTAGCCCCCGGGGACCAGTAATACTTTCTGAAGCTTTACATGATATTCTTGGTTTTCAAAACAGCATCTCAAAACACAAGAAAGACTTGTCTAATGAAGGACTTTAGAGAAATTATTTTTGTGAATACCGATTTACTCTGACATGACATCTATCAATATATCTACATCCCAGTATATCCACCACTTTACAAGTCATTTCCCATATTTGTCAATGGATACATTAATTAAAGCAACAGCAACAGAAAGGGGCAGAGACCTGCTAAGTTAAAATCTCTTATAATTAGTGTTCTGATTAATATTTTAATTTGACTTTCAATAAATTAAAACTCTTAGCAGGGGTGATTTTAGTTTTTAAGAAGAGCAATTCAACACTTTTTCCCTTTGTTTATGGGCTGTATATTATGAAAGTCATGATGCATTCCAAGATTATGATGAAATTCATTTCTTCTCTTAGGTGTGAGTTAGGGTAGGGCTAATCTGTCAATAATGTAAGATTGAAAACTATTCCTTATTAAGCATATATTAAAATATTTTGTGAAGTCCTATATTTCAACATAGAGCCTATATAAATAAGTGAATTTAAATTATGGAAAATTTCCTTAAAGGCTTGAGAGGACAAAAGCATAATTAAAAAATTAAATTTGTCATGTATTGATGTGTTATTGATTGTAAAGAAAGGAATATAACTGGAAGCAGCATCTAATAAATATTCTATGAAAACAGGGTAATAATGTATAGCAGGGTCTTCCAATATATCACTTTATTCAAGAATATTGTTAGAAGATAGGAAGATTAAGAAGGATATTTAATCCTCTGACAAATGTTAGAGGAAAATCATGTAAAATGATAAGGCAGAAAAAGACTTGCCACAAAATTTATGACTAGTTTCTAAAGTGGCAGGAATGGATCCGCACTAGACAGTTTCCAAAGGACAGCTTGAAACCACTCTGCCCTGTTTTAATTTCTAGACTGTAAAGTTTTGACTGTGAAAACACTAGGTACATTTGAATCTTCGAGCTTTGGCTCTTGACTCTTCTAGCTTCCTACGGTAGCATCAACTTGCGTGCCAGGCTCTGGTCTGGACTCAACCTTAACCACCAGCAACAGAGTCCATTTGATATGGAGACTCAGACTGTTACCACCAGACGTGTATCTGTCTGGTGTATGAGTTCGGGCCCCTTGGAACCTCCCAGTCATATCAGAATCTATCTCCCCATGTTATTTTAACAAGTTATGTATGATGTCAGCCTAAAGCTTCACATAGAAATCTTGGTAGCTATGCAGATGAATATCTCACCTTCTAATAAACACTTAAAGTTCTGGATTGCCATGTAATTTTCTAGCATCTTCCACCCCTCTAACTGCAGGTAAACCTCCTCTTAGGGAGAGAAAGATTGTTATGGCACAAACTCGTATAATAGGAGGCAGACCCACGATAAATAAAAGACTGTTAGAAACTTGACTCTGGGTTTCCGTGGCCTGTCCCCTTGGTTGTATGTGCCTAAATCCTGCTTGAGGTCACTGCAGTCTGAAGCAACACACTGGAACTTTATCCCATCTATGAATAGTACCCAGTGCTCGATGAGGAATTTTTATAAGATTAACTGTAGGTAAATGTTAAACCTGAAAGTAGAAAACGTAATCACAAAGGAATCAGCTACAAACCTGAGTAAAACATCACATAAATGTAATGCAGAGAGTCATAAGGAGGGCAAACACCATTGGCTTTAGCAATACGGATGTACTGTGTTGGAAGACGTCCCAACCTATGCGAGTCTACCCTTTCTCTCAGGTTTCATAAAATAGTCTATAATGAAAACATAATACTATTTTTTAAATCAAGATTGAGTATTTCGATTTGTGGTAATCATAATCCTTCATATGTTTGTTGCGTAATTTATGCATGTTTTTATCGTTTGGTCGATCAGTCTGGGTAAAATGTTCACGCGAAGGTTATCTTTAAATGAGCCTCCGTCCCAGGATATTAAAATTCGCCTACATGACCTTTACTTTTCTTAGCCAAGTCTTTGCGGGAGCTTTCAAAGGATCAGATAACCCTCTGTCTGTCATCCCTTTAAAAACCTGAGGTGGTTTTCTCCTGGCTCGTCCTGCTGAACAAGGAAGCGCGGTACACGCTGCATTTGCATAGCTTCATCAAAAAGTGGATGGAGCCAAGCTGGGAATTATTTTATGCGCTGTCTTACGGGCTTTATTGCTGCCTCCAACGAAATGAGTCATTACAGTGCACGTTGCTAGAGGTGGGTGTCAGGTTTATTCAATTCCAGATCACTCACATCCCTTATGATTAATCGGCTCGTAGTGCAGCCTTGCAGAAATAAAGCTTTTTGTCAGAACAGCTTTGGACAGCAGTTTTGTCAGTCCATGGACATTCAAGAATACAGAGAACTGCTGTTTTTTAAAAAACAACACGCTGCTTTCTCAATAGTACAACAGCTATATACCAGAGTAAACACTGGTTACTATTGCAATGCTGTGTGAGCACAGCCCAAGATGTCAGTCTAGCAAAACAGAGCGCTTGTAAGAATTATAGCAATCCTATTTGAGCAGCCTTGAAAGAACACCCAGAGAGAGAGAGAGAGAGAGAGAGAGAGAGAGAGAGAGAGAGAGAGAGAGAGAGAGAGAGAAAGAGAGAGAGAGAATGAATTTAGAATTTATGAACCACCTGGCTCTAGTTCCCAAATGTTGGGATTACAGGCATGGCATGGGCTGTTCACGCTTTTGATAATTATGTGCCTTAAGAAAGAAGTGGATGCCTAAATGTGTTCACAAAAGTTACTTTCCAGATATAACCATGACTCTATCAGTGTCTTGTCTTAAGTGCTTCAATTCTTGAACAATGACACTGGTTTGCTTGTGTATCCTATCTTTAAAGAACAATCTATAGCAGTCATTTGCTAATTATGACCTTAATGTGATTGCTTCAGTCATCCAGTCAGTACAACTTGCAATCCATTGAGAATTTGTTGACATGATATATTTGTACTGTTCATTCCCATAGGACATGGTCAATATTTATTTTGATCGCTAATTATGTGTGAAGGAATTTCACATTTGTGGAAAATGTACAATGTTTGCCCCAGTGCCTTTTGTTTCTTTCTCTGGAAATAACAATGCAGATAGTAAACTTTTGGAACAGTGGGAACTGTATAACTTGAGCCTTTTATCTTGCTTCTCAAAATTAATCTGTGTGTCCATTTAGAGCTATTATAGACATGTGTGAAAATACATGTCTACATCTCTCTCTTTTTTTTTTTGGTAATACTTAGAAACTGTTCTGTCATATGCTTTGAATCTCAGAAAAATTTCCAGACTAGCGTAACACATCTATTCATTTCATTTTCTGCATAAGATAAGGTCTTCCATTTCTATGAATATTCATATTTTATTTAACAAATTGCTTATTAGGAAGCATTAAAGTTGTTTGCAGATTCATTTCTCTCTTCTGATATAAATGTGGCTGTGACAATATCCCTTTTACACATGTGTATCTGCATCACACTAATGTGTTTGTAGATACATATTTTGTGAGTTAA
Organism: Rattus norvegicus; assembly: GCF_021556685.1. Lineage (NCBI taxonomy): Eukaryota > Metazoa > Chordata > Mammalia > Rodentia > Muridae > Rattus > Rattus norvegicus. The sequence continues at coordinate 109,948,671 of NC_141542.1, forward strand.
ATATACACAAGGTTTACATTTTGATAAACGTCTTTTGTAGAAGTTGTTCTAATGAACATTCCCACAAATAATGTGTATAAATATACATTTCTCTATACTCTTTTTGATGCTTGTTTGTTTTCGAGACAGGGTCTTCTTGTCGCACAGACTGTCTTGGGACGTGCTGGCAGGAATGGCCTTCTAATTTTGATTGTCATACCCTCATTTCCTGTGCAACTTGCATCCCAACTTGTGGGATTTTAAGACTGCACAACTGCATTGGCAAAATTATTTCGCTATTTTAATAATATTATGTACACCTAATATTTATTCACATATATTTGTCATCATTATTCTTTTATTGCTTAGTCATATTTCTAGCACTTAGCACATGACATTATATATCTACTCTTAAATTTATATATCTTCTCATCAATGAATAAGCTACAATGTGAGAAATTTTGTCTGATTTTTTTCACTGAGTTATTTTACATATTTAGAAATATTCTTTGAACTTATTTATTTCTTGAATGACCGGATTAATGGATTAGTGAATGTTTAAGGGAATGGGTAGTCATTAGCACTTAAACACTAAATAAGATGACATGTTGCAGAGAGAAATATATCAGCATTCCCTCTTGGGACTGTGTTTTGTGTCTTTCTGGCTCTGTAGTTGCTTTTGAAATACATTGACTTTCTCTTCTGTTGCTTCAATCTCATTTTACAATAATGGTCTTATTTTTATTTTAGTTTAAAAATAAATTAAATCAGTATATGTTGGTTGTACAAACTACTGGATTTTATAATGACATTTTAGCACACACACACACACACGCATGTGCACACACACACTCACACACACATGCACGCACACACACATACATACGCACACACACACATACATGCACACACATACACACATGCACGCACACACACACTCACACACACACACGCATACACACACACACACACAGGCACACACACACACGCACACACACACAGTCACATACATACACACACTCACACACACACTCACACATACACTCACACACACTCACACACACACACACACGCATACACGCACGCACACGTCTGTGTTTCTGGTCTTTCCCTGGTCTCTAGTAGTTCTACTTTCCTGGTGTTTTAAATTCCTCACATAAAAGATTAAAAAAACAGGAAATGCTTCTCTTTTGGACTCACCCATATTTTGTTCACTATGACATCATCCAGCTGTACGCATTTTCCTAGAGATAACAGGATTTCATGCTTTACGTTTGAAGAGAGTTTCATTATATCTATAACTATACTTTTTGTGTTCATCAGCAGCAGACTGGACTAATTCCACACCTCAGTCACTCTGAATAGTGTGACAATAAGTAAGCACCACTGTCATATGCCGCCTTCATTTTCCTTCGATTTATACCTAACTCAGAATGGAAAAGCTGGATTTTATAGCACTTCTACTTTGGAATTCTGAGGACTCACTATATTTTTTTTTATGGTGATGGCACTGATCTGCACACCTACCAAACCTTAAGAGCATTTGTAAGTTTTCAAAATTTTCTATTCTCATGAATTATTATTATTATTATTATTATTATTATTATTATTATTATTAATGTATGGTGTTTGGTTGCATATGTGTCTGTAGACCATGTAAGTACTTGATGCCTATGAAGACCAAGAGAGGGAATTGGATCTCCTGGAATTGGAGTTACAGACAGCTGCAAGACTACATGTGGGGCCGAAGACTAGAACCTGTGTCATCTTCAAGAGCAACAAGTGCTCTCAACTGCTGAGCAATCTCTTCAGTCCATTTCTTTTTAAGTTTTTGATACAATTATTCTAGGTTTAGTGAAATGGAATTTCACCATAGTTTTAGTTTGCCTTTACCTGTTGGCTAATAGCATAGTAATAATTATATTGGTACAATATTACATTTATTGACTTTTATAATCTCTGCTTTTGAGAACGGCTATTCAGATGATCATTGTTGTTTGTATTTTATTAAGTCTTGAGGATTTTTATGTTTGGCTATTAACTCTGTTATATGAATGTTTTCTTCCATTTAGCAACGTGTATAACCTCTCTTGATGTTTGCTTATGCAGAAAGACTTCAGTCCACTTTTACTTCTGGTTTCTGTGCTTTTCAAAATCTATTCAGAAAGCTATTGCCTGTGCTCTATATTGAAGCGTTTGTCCTATGATTTCCTCTATTACCTTTACACTCTGAGATATTAAAGTCTTGTCCATTTTGAATATACTTTTGCACAGTGAGAGAGACAGTGGTCCGCCTTCAGTCTTGCACATGTGCACAATTAGCGTTCCCAGTACCATTCATTAAAGGAAGCCAGCCTTCCTCCAGAACTTCTAGAAACCGTTAAGAATCACTGGATGTCGGTGAGTAGGTCTATCTGAGAGTCCTCTGTTCGCTTCTCCTGTTCTACATTGTTGTTTTAATGCTAAGAGAATGCCATCTCACTACTGTGGCTCTGCACTATCTTCAAATCACACATTATGACGCTCCTAGCTTTGTCGTGTCTGCTAAAGATTGCAGTTGCTATTTGGGGATCTATGGCCATTTATGGCACATGGATTTTAGATTGTCCTTTCTATTTCTGTGAAGAGTATCATTGGAAATTTAATCTACACAATGCCTTGAGGATCATAGTCAATTCACAATATTAAGTCTTCCTACCATGAATACAGTAGTTAGTTTTGGCTTTGTGTTTTCTCCAACCTTTCATATTTCAGGATTTCGTGGGGTTTGTGGCAGAAGTCTTTTGCTCCCCTAAATTTAGCCTTAGTTGTTCTACCCACGCCCATGCTCAGGATCTTATTATTTTAATAGATTTATTAGAACTTTTAAAATTATTTCTTCCCCAGAAAATTAATTAATTGTATATAGAAAAACTATGACTTTATGTACATTAATTTTGTCTCCTGATTTGCTGAATTCATTGAGCAACTCTAATAAACTTTTGATGGAGATTTTCGGTTTCGATGTAACGGAGTCACATTGTTAGTAAACAGGTGTAATTTTACTTCTCCATTTCTTTTTTATGCTCCTTTTATTTTCATCTCTTGCCTCATTACTCAAGATGGATTTTCTAATACTTGACAAAATAGAAGCACTGATTAGAGGAGGCATCCTTGACTTGCACCTAGTCTTAGAGGAAACACTTTCAGTTTCTTTTTCTGTTCAGTATGACAGTGCCTATGTGTTTGTCACACAGAATCCATTTAATTGAAACAAGATCCTCCCACACTTAATTTGCATTGCTTTTCAGCATCATGGAACGATGTCACATTTTTAACAAATGCTTTTCCTTCATTTGTTGAGATGATATGTGATCTTTTGTTCAATTCACATGGCTTATTATTTTAATTGATATATCTATATATGTATATGTATATCTATCTATCTATATCTATCTATCTATCTGTGTGTGTGTGTGTGTGTGTGTGTGTGTGTGTGTGTGTGTGTATCTATATATCCACTCACTTGTCTCATCATGGATGTGGCTTTTTTAATATGTTGTTGGATTTAATGTGTAGTATTTTTTTCTGAGAATTTTTGTATCTGTAATAATTAGGGATATTGATTTATAGTGCTATTTCTTGTGTTTCTTGTGTGTCATTTAAGAAGGTATTGGTATAAGCTCCCGTCTCAGTATTATTTTTGTTGTATTCCTAATAATCTCCCTTTCCTGATCATATCCTATCCTCCAATTTAACATATGAGTAAAAATATGTGATCCTTGTCTTTGTGGGTCTCCTTCCTTCCTCTTGATCTAATTGTAAAGGCATTTAACAATTTTTTCTGACTTATTAAGATTTTTCATTTCCAAAATTTTTGACTGGTTCTTAAAAATCATTTTATCTTTGTTGAATTTTCTCTTACATCTACATTTTCACTTACTGTTTGTATAAATTCTGTTGGATTTGCTCCACTTTTATATCTTTGATTTCTTTTACTAGAGACTTATAATGTTTAGGAGATGAATGTTACCTTTTCTCAATATTTTTCATGTTACTTTGCTTATTTGCACATCTAGTAGAATGGGTAGTTCTTTATACGTCTCCACATGTGACCTGAGAATTTTCTTTTATAAGTTTTGAAATTCTTTTCCTTTCCTATACTTTTGAATGTTGATCCCTCATGAAAAGTGGCTTTTTAGACATATTTATTGGGGGTTCTATAAGCATACTCAATTTTTGCAACAATGTTCTTTGTAAATACCTTCTTTTGTATAGTAATTGGTGTTTACTAAATGTTGAGTTTATTCCAACTGTGTATTGTACAACTGGCTGTGACTTGTCATTTTGATCCCACAGTAAAGTTGAACAGTCCCACAATAATTGAAGGGTATGAATCCTCAATGATTTAGATGTGTGTTGTAGGCAGCTGAGTTCTTGGCAGCACTTGGTATGGTTAATTCTTCAGTGGGCATTGCTATCACTGACAGGTGATAAGAGGTACTTAGGTAATGTTGATATTGGACACACTATTTAAAAGGGTCTCATAGTGACTGTACAAGTGACAACAAAGAGTTTAAGACACTGGTTGTCTTACTATACAGTGGCCTGGACCTAGCTATTTTCATACAATGTCAAGATAGGAAGCAAAACCAAGTCTCATGTGTTAGCTGTATGTGAGAAAAAAAAGTGTGAGGTTGATGATCAGTTGGAGCCATTAGAGATGTGAAGACAGAAGAATTTGTGCTGTTCTTCTATGCTACCATTCTGTGTCCACCTAAGAGCAGGATCTTCAAACATTAGTAATGCATACTGGGATATATGACAGTAGGTGAAGGCTTTTATCCTAGTTCTTTCTTTTATACTCCTGACTTGGGATGAAGCAGGAGCGAATCATGGCTAGATCTGGGCAAAGTGATTCTCAGCTGAAGTTATGGTAGGGATGAGATGGAGCAGAACTTGGCTAACACAAGGAAAAAGCGTCTCTCTAGAAGAGAATGTACTTATGGTGTGTGTCTCAATTGCACATCTGTTGCAATATTTAAGGTAGCCACAATATACTGCTGTTTGCAAGGAACAGATGAAACATGAAGGTTCTTCCCTGTCTTGCTTGTGGCAGACAAGCATGGAGGTGGACAAGATCTAGAGGTGTGACACTGTTTAAGGCCATCAAAACATGCACATGTCTGTGCAAATGAATAGTGGAACAACAGAGTTCTCTTTCATCACATTACTGACTGGTCTCTATGGGACTATTGAGAGACGGGTAGTAGCAACTATTTACATTATAGTTGTGTTTAGTTCTATCACTCATAAAAATTAACATACGACTAGCCACATTTCTGGTCCTGAAAGGCAGGTTCTATAATCTCTCATCCCTGCTGGAAGATACCCTCCAGACCCGCCATGTTACACCACCTATTTCCTGATGTATAGTGCTTTTTATGGGCCAATTTCAGAGGTTCTTTATCCAGACAAATTTGATTTCTAAGGCAATTAGCTTCTTAACAAGTACAGAGCAAAGTCTCTGGGGTCCCAGAGACAGGAATATGCAAGGATTTATAATTTTTCAGAGCAGTACAAATTTAGAAAGTTGGTCTCTTCTCAATGTCTCTAGGCAGTAACACATGGTAATCTTTCCTCAAAGCTAGGTCACTGTGAAATTTCTTATTTATTCAGGCTCTTGTTCTATAGGTGTTGTGAAGCTTTCTAATAGCTAGTAGTGTCAAGCATACACCCTGGTGAGTTGGTTTGCTGGAAACTGCTTTTATATGTATCCCAGAAGGGGAAGACGCCACCTCCTATGGTCTTAGAAACAGATGGTAGGTGATAGAATATTTTGTTTTTCTAGTTACAATTCCCATTCGAGATCTCTGTTTTTATACGGTTTATCTTTTTCCACACATTGGATGGAGTAATCATGAAAAACGCCAGAATGCAACCTTAGAAAAGTCAGCCAATGAAGCAAAGCAAAGCAATGAGCTCTAATCAAGGGGATTTTGCTAATGGAATTGATAATGGATCAGGAAATTTGTAAGCAAGTAGAGGGAACCAGAAGAAAGATTATCCTGAGAGAGTTAACCCAGACTCAGAAGGATGAACATGGGTGTGTAATCACTTATAAGTGGATATTAGCTCTTAAGTAAATACTCATGCTACAGTCCACAGACCCAGAAATACTAAGTAACAAAGAGCATTCTAAGGAGAATGCATGGATCTTCCTGGGAAGGGGAAATAGAACTGATTTTGAGGGTGGACTGGGGGCAGGTGGTAATGGAATAGGAGGAATCCAATGTGTAGGGAGGGATAGAGAGAAAGAATATGGGCAGAGATAACTGGAATTGGAGGACATTTAGGGGACAATGTGGAAACCCACTTCAATAGAAACTCCCAGGAGTCTATGAAGGTGACATTAGTGAGGAATTCTAGTAATGAAGGATATGGAGCCTCAAATGTCCATCATCTGTAAGCAGGCCACTTGCAGAGGTGGGACTGGGACACCAGCCTAGTCAAAAATCTTCAACATATCTGTCTATCCTGCCTGCAAGATATTCCAGGAAAATGGAGACCAAAAGGTGTGGGAGTCGTCAATCAATGACTGGTCTGATCTGAGATCATGCCATAAGAGGGAGCCCATGCTAGTCACTGCCTGATTGGCCAGGCACCAATGGCTGGATAGGTATCTTAGAGGGTTCTGAGATATGTTTTCCCCTTTTAACAATTTTCATAGTCTAACCCACACTTTGATTTCATTTGTTCGAAGTTCAGCAGAAGGCAGATGCATTCCTCGATGGCTACAAAGAAAATCAAAAGGTTGTTAAGTGGACTCTGGGAATTGTAGATTCCTAGGATTAGAGTTGACTGAAAAGAAAAGTTATTTTTGTCCTTCTTAAATCACTTTAAAATAATTCTTCCGTAGAGTATGTGCTTCCAAATGGATTTTAGGCAGTTAAAATCAATCTGTACTACAAACAGAAGATTTTTTAAAATGATGTTTTATGATAGAATTAAGAGGGCTTAGTGTTCAACAAGTTAACCTATGCAAACAGAATTTCAGATAACTTAAATGTTCATGCCAAGGGAAGGTATGTTTGTTTTATTCTCTGCACTGACTTTAGGATAAGTTATCTCATATCTTCAATAGCTAAAGATTACTTGCGTTTTTTTATATTAAACATGTTATTAGGTTAGGAATGAAGCTTAGTTGGTAAGTTGCTAGGATACATGCCTAGCATCTTCCAAGCCTTAGGTTCAATCTCAAGCAAAGCAAAAACTGGGCATTGTGGGACATCAGTAATTCTAGCACTTGTGAAGTAGAGGCAGGAAAATCAGAAATTTCAATGTTGTCCTTAGCTATACAGTGAGTTCAGGCCACTCTGTGATATATGACACCCTTCCTGAAAGAGAAGTACCTATTTATAATGATTAACCGATCATCTATACTATAAATAAAAGTCACTAGAATATTAAAAATTGCTGGGTTTGAGAAATAAACTTCTCTTTCTCATTTCTTGGAAATGTTAGCTTTTAGACTAAAATTAGAACCATATCTTTTTATAATTTTGTTAATTAGTTAATTGTATGTGCATATGTGTGTGTTGTGATGCATATATGGTAGTCAGAGGATAACTAGCTGGAGTCAGTTGTTTCCTTCCATTCTGTAGGTCATGGGAATTAAACTTAGGTCATCAACTTGGTAACAAATGGCTTTAGCCACTGAGCCATCTTGCTGGCCCTCAAGGTGGAACCTTAGAATAGCTTCTTGCCTTTGTTTTGTTGGAACTTAATAATCAAGTTAATTAGAAAAATTTTATCATTCTAGTTCTTGCTTCTCTAATCAGAAGGGATAACAGTTAGTAAACAACATTAAGGGTAACATGCATCTGTGACTATACTTTGCGAAAGCTTTAATCAGATAATTAATAACATTATAGCATTATGATTTTTCTGTTTCTATAAAATATAGATTAATTTTTGTTCTTAGTAATTTATGTTTTTTTTTCTGGTAGGAGAATAAATATACAATAGTTCCTCAGCAAAATTCTTAAATGTAAAAATCTAGCATACAGAAGAAGGATCTTCTAATTCTTCATTGTGTACATTTGATGGGTTTAGATGATTCTCAAAGTTTGGATTTTATTACTGGTTTGCCAGGTTGTACAAAAACAAACACAAAATGTGTCTATTTGCTGTGTGTGTTCCTGGCTACTATGTCGAACAAATATTGCTCCAGTGACAGATGTTGGTGTCAACTACCTGAAGTGTGATCTTTCCAATTTCTGTCTACAGAAACAAGGAAATCATTAATCACATAATTGGAACGAAATAAGTTACCCGACTCTCCTAAAAGAGTTTTGAAATATTGACATGTTCTTGTATGCAGTTCTCAAAGATATTTCAGTTAGATGGCTATAGAATTCATTTCCTTAGAGTGAGTAGAACTTCCCCCAAGGATAATAGAAGTAATTATTTAAGATTGAGGGTGAAATGATGGAGGAAAAGTTCTTGAAGACTAACGGCTCACTGCTCCATTTTGTCTTGGATTTTATTATATGACTTGGAACAGTTTTACAAGGTTGTCTGATGTAAAGCTTTCTTGTAAATTCTGTCTGATTTCAGCTATCCACATTCTCAAGAATTGTCAATAAATCCCAACAATTCAGTGTTTACTGTGTACCATGTTCTGGACAGGTTTTTGAAAAAACTCTATCATTTAATTATAGTAAACCACCAATGCTACTGTCCCCATTTTTAAATCAGAGGAGTTTCTTAAAACTGCGCAAGGTCATCAGACAAGTAAGTGACCAAAACAAAACAAAACAAAACAACAACAACAAAAGACATTTTAACCTCCATGTGTCTAACTTCATTCCTAGTTGCACTGAATTCATTGCTATGCCACTGGGACATTAACCCCAACCTTCTCAAAGTTTCTTCTACTGTGCTGTAAATGTGATTTTTACTTACTAGGGGTTTCCATATGCTTTCTTAAGTTATAATCATCAATCATAGAAAACAGAGTTTCCAAATTTTTTTTGTCTCAAATAACTATTGTTACACATTTCACAAATCATTCGAAATGGAATATACTTCATACTGCAATCCAAAGCCATTATCCAACAGTTTGAATGGTATAGTCAGCCCTTAGTACAATGATAGCTTCTTCCCAGTGAATTTCAGTCATCTAGCAATTAGATCGTTTTATACAGTCAGAAGCCTCGATGCTTTCTTTTGCAATGTGCCAAGGTCAGTGTTTCAATTATTTTTCTTTCCATGCCAGGTTATTATTCAAACAGCACTCAAATAGCCCTACTCATAACACGTGCAACCAAAGCAATAGGAGGGCTAAGTCCCATATGATCTAATTATTGGCAAAAAATTGGCTAGCTATTATGGTAAGTTTACACTCTGACCTGGGGAAAATATTGCTAAGATGTTATGTTCACAGTGGATGAAAATGAGATGCACTATTTTTTTTTTAGCTAATTGAGAATGGACAAAATGCTTGAATGATCTTGTCAACTGACTGATACCTATTGGGATACACTTTCCTATCGAAAAGAAGCTTAATAATTTAGTCAGAAATGTGGCAGATTGTAAGTAAGGAATTCAAGATTAAAGAACAATATTGAAGTACATTTTGAGAACAGAAGCATTCCAAAATAATAGTTAAAAATAAAGCAAAAATGAACATTAAAATAAATAAAATCCATTTCATAAGACCATGTTACAGAAGGACAGATACTTCTCTGAATCTAGGCTACTATATTATGTGTATCTAAAGTGTATTTGTAAACATTGAGAGTGACAGGTGTACTTCTGCCTAGTGGGTTTGGGTAAAAGATTTGATTCAAGAACTATGTCATGAACCAGACACTTAAAAGTCTTCTTTAGCAAAGATTCGTGTTTCCCTTTCTTCTAGTAGTGGGATGTGAAGAACTGGGTTTTGTATGCTAATAGATGATATAAATGGTTGTGCAGAATTCTTTTATTCTACCCCCTTTTTAAAAATACTTTTTCATACAAAATATTCTGATCATGATTTCCCTTCCCTCATCTTCTCCCAGATCCTCCCTACTAACTCCCTGATCAACCAACACATTCTTCTCTTTAGAAAATGAAAATGCAAACAAAACAGACTATGCTAAAACAAAAATATCAGAAAACAAAACCAAAAAAGGAATCTTGAAAAACATGTGTACACACATGCAGAGACATGCAGATACAAAACCCCAAGCCACAAAATAGGAAACCATAATATATATGCTAAAACGAATAAGGTAAAAAATGCCCAGACAAAGTATTATGAGGCAAAAATACCATTAAGTTTGTTGTGTGTTAACTATCTATTGCTGGACACGGGGCCTACACTCAAAAGTGTTGTTTTTATACAAAATGAGACACCACTGGAAAACAATTAATTTTCCTTTATGAGCAGTTGACAATTTGAGATAGCTTCTGAGTGGCTGGTGTATGCTCATGTTCACTTCCCCTTTCAGTGCTGGGACCCCATCTGGATTGGACAGGTGAATGCCTTGTGTATGCTGCTATGGTCTCTGTGAGTATATATGCATACTGTCTGGACAGCACTGTTTCCTTGGTTTCTTCTATCCCATTGGCATATTTTTCCCACTCCCTCTTCTGCCTAGCTCCCTAAGTTCCAAGGAAAGGAGTTTGAGGAAGACATCCCATTGGGGGAATGAGTGTTCTAAGGTCTCTCACTCTGCATTGGTCCAATTATTGGTCCAGGTACTAGATTCTGTTTACTGTAGGAAGAAGCTTATCTGATGAAGGATGAACACGACAATGATCTACTGGTCTAGCAGAATGTCATTAGGAAGCATTTTATTGCTATGTTCTTTTAGCAGAACAATATTTCCTTCTCTAGGTCTGTGGTATAAACAGTTTCAGATTCTTGACATCCAAACAGCATCAGTATGGGGTCCAACTCAAGGAGTAGGACTTAATCCCAGTTGGATAATGGTTGGTTACTCCCACAACTTTTGAGGCACTATTCCAACAACATATCATTCAGGTAGGGAACCATTGTAGAATGTGGTAGTACTAGTGTTTACTTTACTCTCTAGGTTCAGACTATATTTCAGTAAAGATGAACTTCCAGTAGAAATGAACTTCAGTAGAGATGTATCTTCAAGTCTAGATGAGCTCTAGTAAGTACAGGGTAAGGCTCTAGTTAGGTACCAGCCTGACTTCTTTTCATTCAATTAGATATGTGGGTGTTATCACCAGCAAGTAGGACTGGGGGAAAGTAAGCAACAGCTTTGGTAATTGCTTGAGTTGTTTGGGAGTTCCCAAGGAAGACCTTTGATTAACTACTTAATTAGATGTAACCCATTACTGGCTCTGCAGATTTCATTAAGGAATGTTTATTGAGGGCATTGTCTCCCCTGTTGTTTGGTGATTCCATCCAGATTTTCATAATATAAGTATATACTTAGGAGATTTCCACAGTACTAGGTTTCTCTAGCACCCCTCAACTAGTTCTTAGTGTGATTCATCCCTTCTGGTATTTCCCCCATTACCTTTCTTTTTCCTCATCTCTATTTAATCCTCCCATAACAGTCTTCTCGCATATCACACCTTAACTGTACATTCTGTTTCCTCTTTCTTGAGAGATCCTTCTGTTATTCTATAACTAACATCTATAATTATATGGATTGTGGCTTGTCTATCAAAGGCTCAAAAGATAACTCCAAATATAAGAGAACACATATTGTATTTGACTTCTGGGTCTGGATTGTATTACTCATAATATGCTCATTCATTTACATGCCATTTCATGATTTCATTTTTAAACAACTGAATAATATTCTATTGTGTGAATGTGCTGCATTTTTAGTATTCATATATCTGCTGTACTGCAGAGCAATAGTGATAAAAAAAAACACGTGGTATTGGTACAGAGACAGGCAGGTAGATCAAGGGAAAAGGATTGAAAACCCAGAAAACACATACCTGTTGTAACTTGACCTTTGACAAAGAAACTAAAACCATTTAGTAGAAAAAAGACAGCATTTTCAACAAATGGTGCTGGTTCAACTGCTGGTCAGAATGTAGAAGAATGCAAATTGATCTATTCTTATCTCTTTGTACAAAGATCAAGTCCAAGTGGATAAAGGACCTTCACATAAAACCAGATACACTGAAACTAATAGAAGCAAAAGTGGGCAAGAGCTTCGAACACATCGGCACAGGGGAAAATTCCCTGAACAGAATACCAATGGCTCATGCTCTAAGATTAACAATCGACAGATGGGACCTCATAAGACTGCAAAGCTTCTGTAAGGCAAAGGACACTGTCCATAGGACAAAACGGCAACCAACAGATTGGGAAAAGATCTTTGCCAACCCTACATCTGAGAGAGGGCTAATATCCAAAACATACAAAGAATTCAAGAAGTTAGACTCCAGAGAACCAAATATCTCTATTAAATATGAGGTACAGAGCTAAACAAAGAATTCTCAATTGAGGAATACCAAATGGCTCAGAAGCACGTAAAGAAATGTTCAACATCCTTAGTCATCAAGGAAATGCAAATCAAAATGACCCTGAGAGTCTACCTCACACCAGTCAGAATCACTAAGATGAAAACCTCAGCAGCAAATGCTAACAAAGATGTGGACAAAGAGGAACACTCCTCCATCACTGGGTGGACCACAAGCTGGTGAAACCACTTTGGAATCTGGCAGTTCCTCAGAAAATTGGAAATAGTTCTACCTGAACGCCCAGCTATAGTACTACTGGACATACACCCGAAAGGTACTTTAACATATAACAAGAACACGTGCTCCACTATATTTATAGCAGTCTTATTTATAATATCCAGAAGCAGGAAAGAACCCAGATGTCCCTCAACAGAGGAATGGCTACAGAAAATGTGGTACATTTATACAATTGAGTACTACTCACCTATTAAAAACAATGTCTCCAGTACTTTTATAATGAGGGATGCTAAATTTCGTCACAAGCCTTTGCTACATCCAATGAGATGATAATGTAGTTTGTTTTTCACTCTGCTTATGCGATGGGTTACCTGTATCTTTTTTCATATGTTGAACTATCCATGTATCTCTTGAATGAAGCCTATTTGGTCATCATGAACAATCTTTTATGTGTTCTGAGATTTGGTTTTCAAGCACTTTATTTAGAACTGTTACATTGAGGTTGATAAGGGAAATTGGTTGGAATTTTCTTTATTTCGGGTGTGGTTGGTTCATATATCAGGGTGCTGTGGCCACCCTAAGGTTAGACAATGTTCTTTCACTTTCTTTTTTATGGAATTATTTGAGAAGTTTGGAAAGTTAATTATTCTTTGAAGTTCTTGTAGAATTCTGCACTGAATCCATATGACCCTGGGCTTTCTTTGGTTGGGAGACTTTTAATTACTGCTTCTATCATTATGGGTCTGTTTAAATTGCCCATTTCATCTTGATTTACTCTGGTAGGTCATCTATATAACAAGAAATTTATCCTTTTATTTCTGTTTCCCAGTTCGTTGAAGCACAGATTTTTTTCAACATGTCTTTATAATTCTCTGGGTTTCATCTGCGTCTATTTTTAGGCTCCCATTTTCTTCCCTAATTTTATTAATTTGGATCATCTCTATCCATCATTTTGTTAATTTGGCTATGAGTTTATCAATATTGGGTTTCATGAAGAATAAGCTCTCAGTTTCATTGTTTCTACTCTTTATTTTGTTCCTGTTTTATTGATTTCAGTCTGAGTTTGATTATGTCTTGCTGTCTACTCTCTTCATGTGTTATTTCTTTTTAGATCTTTTAGGTATGCTGTTAAGTTAGTAGTGTTTGATCTCTTTATTTTTCTTATGTAGGCACTTAGTGCTTTTAACTTGTCTCTTAGAGCTGCATTCATTGTGTCCTACTGATTTCCTATGCTGTGTTTTCGTAAAAGGTGGGGAGAGGAGGAGGTTGAATGTGGGGTGAGAGGTTGTGGGGGGGTAATTGGGAAGGGAGATATATTATTTGAGATGTAAACAAATGGAATGATTAATACAAAGGTTTTAATTTGCTTCTTAATTATCGTCTTGACCCACTCTGCATCCAGTAGTGAGTTGATAAGTTCCCATGAGTTTTTAAACTTTCTGTTGTTTCTGGTGTTGTTGATGTCCAGCTTTAATCCATTCTAGTGAGATGGGATGTGGGTATTATTTAAATTTTCTTATAGATTTTGAGACTTGCTTTGTGTCTAATTATGTGGCCATATTTGGAGAAAGTTCCAGAATAATAATAAAGAAGAGCTCTATTATTTTGTGTTTGGGTGAAATATTCATAAATATTTGCTAAGTCCATTAGGGAGACATTACAACTGACACTGAGGAAGTCCAAAGAATCATTATGTCTTACTTCAAAAGCTATACTCTACAAAATTGGAAAATCCTAATGAAATGGATGATTGTCTAGACAGATACCATTTATCAAAGTTACAGAAAGATCAACTAAACTATTCAAACAGCTCTAACCCCTAAAGAAATAGAAGCAGTCATTGAAACTCACCCAACAAGTAAAAGCCCAGGGCCAGATTGTTTTGGTGCAGAACTCTACTAGTCTTTCTAAGATGACCTAATCTCAATACTCCTCAAACTATTCCACAAAATATAAACAGAAGGAACACTGCCAAACTCATTCTATTAAGATATAGTCACCGTGATATCTAAACCACACAAAGACTCAACAAGGAAAGAGAACTTCAGACTGATTTCTTTTATGAACGTTGATGCAAAAATATTCAATAAAATACTTGCAAACTAAATCCAGGAACACATCAAGGACATCATCTGTCAAGATCAAGTAGGCTTCATCCCAGGGATGCCGGGATGGTTCAATATACAAAGATCCATCAATGCTATTCACCGTATAAACAAGCAGAAAGGCAAAAATCATATGATTATCTCATTAGATGCTGAAAAAAACCTTTGACAAATCCAATACCCCTTCATGTTAAAGGTATTAGAGAAATCAAGGATACAGGACTCATACCTAAACATAATCAAAGCAAGATACAGCAAACCAATATCCTACATCAAACTAAGTGGAGAGGAATTTTAGCATTTCCAATAAAATCATGGAAAGACTGCCCACTCTTTTCATATCTTTTCAATATAGTACTTGAAGTTCTAGTCAGAGCAATAAGACAACTAAAGGAGATATAAATTGGAAAGGAAGATGCTTAAAGTATCACTATTTGCAGGTAATATGATCGTATACATAAATGACTGAAAATTCTACCAGAGCACTTCTCCAGCTGTTAAACACCTTTGGCAAAGTAGCTGGAGATGCAATTAACTCAAACAAATCAGTAGCCTTCCTTTACACAAATGATAAATGGGTCAACAAAGATATTAAGGAAACAACACCCCCTTTCCAGTAGTCATGAACAATATAAAACATCTTGATAAAAGCAAGCAAGTGAAAGATCTGTATGATAAGAACTTCAAGGCCCTGAAGAAAGAAGTTGAAAAAGATATTAGAAGATGGAAAGAATAGATAGTATTAACATAGCAAAAACAGTCATGTTATTAAAAGCAATTTTGTCAATGCAATCCCCATCAAAATTCCAACTCATTTTTTTAGACCTTGAAAGAGCAATTCTCAACTTCATATAGAACAACAACAACAACAGCAACAACTCCCAGATAGCCAAAAGAATCTTGAATAATAAAAGAATTTTGGGAAGAATCACCATCTCTGACCTCAAGCTGTGCTAAAGAGTGACATAAAATGCCTAGTATTGGAATAAAAATAGATCACTCAGTGGAATCAAATTGAAGACCCAGATTTATGATGTTATTTAACTTTAGAACTCCTCTACTTATTTTTTGTATGTAGAGGCACTCTGTTGTGAAGAGTGTTGTTCAGGTCACCACTCTCACTGTGTGAAGGTCAGTTATTTTATTTGTAGTAGTGTTTCTTTTATGGATGTGGGTGTGTCCTCTTGGTGCCCAAATGCTTGGAATTGTAATATCACTATGGCGAGCATGTATTGCCTTTATCTATCTTTTCCAATTAGTTTTGTTTGAAATCTGTTTTGGCAGATATTACAATGGCTACACTTGCTTGGTTCTTGGGTCCATTTGCTTGAAGGATTTTTTCCCATCTTTTACTCTAAGGTAGTTCTCTCTTTGATGGTAAGGTGTGCTTTTTGGATACAACAGAAAGATGGATTCTGTTTTCTAATCCAATCTGTTAATCTCTGTCTTTTTATTGGGGGAATTAAGACCACTCTTGTTAAGAGTTATCAATGAATAGTGTTTATTGTTTCCCATTATAGTGTGTCATTATAGTGTGTATATCCCTTCTTCTTTAGACTCTCTGTTTTGAGATTATTCATACCTTGTATTTTCTAGAGTATATTTTGTCTCTTCAAGATTAAATTTTTCTTTCTAGTCTGTCTGTAGAGCTTGAAATTTCTTCTTCTTTTTTTTTTTAAACTTTATTAACTTGGGTATTTCTTATTTACATTTGATTGTTATTCTCCTTCCCGTTTCCGGGCCAACATCCCCCTAACCCCTCCCTCTTCCCTTCTATATGGGTGTTCCCCTCCCCATCTTCCCCCCATTACCACCCTCCCCCCAACAATCACGTTCACTGGGGGTTCAGTCTTGGCAGGACCAAGGGCTTCCCCTTCCACTGGTGCTCTTACTAGGCTATTCATTGCTACCTGGGAGGTTGGAGCCCAGGATCAGTCCATGTATAGTCTTTGGGTAGTGGGTTAGTCCCTGGAAGCTCTGGTTGGTTGGCATTGTTGTTCATATGGGGTCTCAAGCCCCTTCAGAGCTTGAAATTTCTACATAGATACTTCTCAACTTTTTTTTATTGTACAGTATTTTTCTTTCTCTGTCTACTGTGATTGAAATTTTTGTCAGCTAACTAGTCTTGGCTTGTATTGCTTCCTGCTTTGCTTAGAGTTTGTAGAACATTCTTCAAAGCCATTCTGGGTTTTAGAGTCTCCATTGAGAAGTCATGTATTATTTTAAGAGATTTGCCTTTATATCTATACACTATTTGGTTATTTCTCCTTATTTATTTGTTCTGTATGTTTTGGTTTGGTTATTATGTATTGTGGGCTTTCCCCCCCCACCCCCCCCGGTCATCTCTATTTGGTATTTTCTATACTTTTTGTATCTTGATAGGAACCTCCTACTTAAGATTAGTGGAATTTTCATCTCTGATTTGTCAATCTGCTTTCTCTATTACTATTATTTGTAGAGTATTACTTTATGTAGTGTACCAGATTTCCAGGATGTTTTGTGCTTAGATTTTTTTATGCACATTTAACATTTTCTTTGATGTTCTCATTTCTTCTACCTTGTCTTTAATGCTTGAGATTCTCTCTTATATTTCCTGTACTTTATTGGTGAAGCTTATCCTTTAGATTTCTGTTTGATTACTTATATTTTTCATTGCCAGTTATAGCTTAGCTGTGATCTTTTAAGCAAATTTTTTTATTCAGTACTTTTTTTAATTTTTAGAAACTTTCTTTTTTTGGATATTTTATGTATTAACATTTCAAATGTTATCCTCTTTCTCCCTTCTCCTATATCCCTCCTCCCCCTGCTTTTATGAGGATGTTCCCACTTCCATCTACCCACTCCAACCTCAATGCCCAGGCATCACCCTACACTGGGGAAATGAGCCTTCACAGGACCAAGGGCTTTTCTTTTTATTGATGCTGGACAATGCCATCCTCTGCTACATATGTGATTGTAGTTATGGATTCCTCCATGTGTATTCATTGGTTGGTGGTTTAGTCCCTGGGAGCTCTGGTGGGGTCTGGTTGGTTGATATTGTTGTTCTTCCTATGGGGTTGCAAACCCCTTCAGCTCCTTCAGTCTTTTTTCTAACTCCTCCTTGGAGTCCTCTTGTTCAGTCCAATGGTTAGCTACAACCATCCTCATTTATATCAGTAGGGCTCTGGCAGAGCATCTCAGGAGATACCCATATCTGGCTTCTGTTGGCAAGCACTTCTTAGAATCAACAATAGTAACTGGATTTGGTGGCTGCATATGGGAAGGATCCCCTAGAAGGGCAGTCTTTGGATGACCTTTCTTCAGTCTCTGATCCTCTCCTTGTCCTTTTACTTCCTCCCATAAGTATTTTGTTCTCCCTTCTAAGAAGGTCTGAGTAATCCATATTTTGGTCTTCCTTCTCTTTGTCTTCATATGATCTGTGAATTTTTTCCTAGGTTTTCCAAGTTTTGGGCTAACATCCACTTAACAGTGAGTACATACATGTGTGTTCTTTTGTGATTGAGCTACCTCACTCAGGATATTTTTTTAGTTCTATCTATTTGCCTATGAATTTCATGAAGTCCTTGTTTTTGATAGCTGAGTAGTACTCCATTGTGTAAATGTACCACATTTTCTGTATCCATTCCCCTGTTGAAGGACATGTGGGTTTTTTTCCAGCTTCTGGCTATTATAAATGAGGCTTCTATGAACAAAGTGGAACGTTTGTCTTTGTTATATGTTGGAACATCTTTGGGTGTATTACCAGTAGTGGTATAACTGGGTCCTGAGGTAGTACTATGTTGAATTTTCTAAGAAACCTCCAGACTGATTTCCAGAGCGGTTCTACCAGCTTGCAATCCCACCAACAATGGAGGAGTGTTCCTATTTCTCCACATCCTCGCCAGCATCTGCTGTCACCTGAGATTTTTATCTTAGTCATTCTGACTGGTGGAAGGCAGAATCTCAGGGTTGTTTTCATTTGCATTTCCCTGATGACTATGAATGTTGAATATTTATTTAGGTGATAGTCAGCCATTTGGTATTCCCAAGTTGAGAATTTTTGTTTAGCTCTATACCTCATTTTTTTTTGTTTTTATTCTCTGGAGTCTAACTTCTTGAGTGCTTTGTATATATTAGATATTAGCCCTCTATGGGATGTAGGATTGGTAAAGACCTCTTCCCAATTTGTTGGTTGCTGTTTTGCCCTATTGATAGTGTCCTTTGCCTTACAGAAGCTTTGTAGTTTTATTAGGTCCCATTTGTTGATTCTTGATCTTAGAGCATAAACCATTGGTGTTTTGTTCAGGAAATTTTCCCCAGTGCCCGTGTGTTTGAGACTCTTCCCCACTTTTTCTTCTATTAGTTTGAGTGTATCTGGTTTGATGTGGAGGTCTTTGATCTACTTAGACTTGAGGTTTGTACAAGGAGATAAGAATGGGTCAATTTTTTTTTTATTAACTTGAGTATTTCTTATTTACATTTCGAATATTATTCCCTTTCCCGGTTTCCGGGCAAACATCCCCCTAACCCCTCCCCCTCCCCCTCTATATGGGTGTTCCCTTCCCCATCCTCCCCCAATTACCGCCCTCCCCCCAACAATTACGTTCACTCGGGGTTCAGTCTTGGCAGGACCAAGGGCTGCCCCTTCCACTGGTGCTCTTATTGGGCCATTCATTGCTACCTATGAGGTTGGAGCCCAGGGTCAGTCCATGTATAGTCGTTGGGTAGTGGCTTAGTTCCTGGAAGCTCTGGTTGCTTGGCATTGTTGTTCATATGGGGTCTCGAGCCCCTTCAAGCTCTTTCAGTCCTTTCTCTGATTCCTTCAACGAGGGTCCCATTCTCAGTTCAGTGGTTTGCTGCTGGCATTCGCCTATGTATTTGCTGTATTCTTGCTGTGTCTCTCAGGAGAGATCTACATCCGGTTCTTGTCGGCCTGTACTTCTTTGCTTCATCCATCTTATCTAGTTTGGTGGCTGTATATGTATGGGCCACAGTGAGGCAGGCTCTGAATGGTGTTCCTTCAGTTTCTCTTCTAAACTTTGCCTTTATTTTTGTTAATAGAGCTCGAATTATGCTTGTGTAGCTATCTTTTTTGGGGTTTTTTGAAAGATTACTTTCTTCCTTTTTGTA
Source organism: Rattus norvegicus (assembly GCF_021556685.1). Classification (NCBI taxonomy): domain Eukaryota; kingdom Metazoa; phylum Chordata; class Mammalia; order Rodentia; family Muridae; genus Rattus; species Rattus norvegicus. The sequence goes on from NC_141542.1 coordinate 109,968,527, forward strand.
GCATGTAGTTTCCCTCCTTGTGTTGGAGTTTTCCATCTATTATCCTTTGTAGGGCTGGATTTGTAGAAAGATATTGTGTAAATTTGGTTTTGTCATGGAATATCTTGCTTTCTTCATCTATGGTAATTGAGAGTTTTGCTGGATATAGTAGCCTGGGTTGGCAATTGTGTTCTCTTAGGGTCTGTATGACATCTGTCTAGGATCTTCTGACTTTCATAGTCTCTGGTGAGAAGCCTGGTGTAATTCAGTTCTACCTTTATATGTTACTTTACCTTTTCCCCTTACTGCTTTTGATATTCTTTATTTTGTGTATTTAGTGTTTTGACTATTATGTGACAGAAGGAATTTTTTTTTTCTGGTCCAATCTATTTGGAGTTTTGTAGGCATCTTTTATGTTCATGGGCATCTCTTTATTTAGGTTAGGGAAGTTTTCTTCTATAATTTTGTTGAAGATATTTGCTAGCCCTTTAAGTTTGAATCTTCATTCTCTTCTATACCTATTATTCTTAGGTTTGGTCTTTTTCTCATTGTGTCCTGGATTTCATGGATGTTTTAGGTTAGGAGCTTTTTGTGTTTTACGTTTTATTTGACAGCTGTCTCAATGTTTTCTATGCTATCTTCTGCTCTTGTGATTCAATCTCTTGTATTCTATTGGTGATAGTTGTGTTTATGACTCCTGATCTCTTCCCTAGGTTTCCTATCTCCAAGATTGTTTTCCTTTGTGATTTCTTTATTGTATATATTTCCATTTTTAGATTCTTGATGGTTTTGTTCAATTCCTTCATCTCTTTGTTTGTGTTTTCCTGTAATTCTTTAAGGGATTTTGTGTTTCCTCTTTTAGGGTTTCTACTTGTTTACTTTTGTTGTCCTGTATTTCTATAAGGGAGTTATTTATGTCCTTCTTAAAGTCTTCTACCATCATCATGAAATGTGATTTTAAATTCAAATCTTGCTTTTCCTGTGTCTTGGGATATCCAATACTTTCTGTGCTGGGAGAACTGGGTTCTGATGATGCCAAGTAGTCTTGGTGTCTGTTGCTTAAGTTCTTGACCTTGCCTCTAGTCATCTGGTTATCTCTGATGTTATTTGGTCTTGCTGTCTCTTACTGGGGCTCGCCTCTCCTGTGGGCCAGTGACCCTGTGAGCTTCCGATCCTGTGATCTTTGGAGTGAGAGTGCTCCTGGCCGACCAGATCTCTGCTGGCAGGTTTTGGATCTGAGAGCTGTGGAACAGCCCCAGCTCTGGAAGCAGATGGAGACTGGAAGTCTGGGATTTTCCTTATTAAATCTATTTTTTTAATTCTACTTTCATATCTTCAAATGTTATTTATTATTTCATTTCACTGTGTGTTCTCACAGACTTCATTAAGGAATTCATTCATATCTTCTTTAAGATCCTTGCACATGTTTATAAGTGTTAATTTTCAGTCTTTGACTTGTGCTTCAGGTATCCTTTATTTCTCAGGGTCAGTTGTGACTATGCTAAAGGTTTCTTTAGTGTGTGTGCTTTTGCTTTGGTATCTCGGCATCTTGGGTTGATATGTTTGTGATTTGTTGGTATCAGGTCTCGATTTTGTTGGGTCATTTACTGGTTCCCATTTATTGGTTTATATTGCCTTCTTTAGATCTTAAGAAATTGTTGCATATGTGCTTTCCTGGTTGAAGTGCTTTTTCAGGTTAATTGGGAACAGAGAAGAATAGAGTTGGGCTAGAACAAAAGACTGAGTAAGGCTTCAGGCTAAAGCAAAAGGGATCCTGTTCATATTAAGAGGTGCTGTATGATAGGAGAGAGTATCTTGTAAGTAAACTGCAGTAATGTTACAAATTATTTGGAGAGATAGGGATGAAATGGTTAGGGTAATCCTTGGCCTGACTAAAAGTTGCAGTCTCCAGTTGATGGAATTGAGGTAGAAGGTGGGATCTGGTTGCTATCCGGCTGAAATTGTGAATGGAGAGATTGTATGGAGGACAGGAAGAGAGTGTGAATTACCTGAGTCCATGCCAGGTGTAGCTACTGAGGGTCCCTGATAGAAAATATTTTTAGGTATCAGAATCTGACAGGAATGAATCAGGATGAACAAGAAGTAGGGGAGGGATGAGAGGGTCCACAGGAAGGAGAAAAGTTGGATACACTCCAAGGATTGGTGGAATGTAACTTTAATTTTTTTTCAAATACCTACTTTTAATGGTGTTTCTTAAATGCTTTAACCTCCCTTGTAGCCCACCACCCACCAGATAGTGGAAAAGAAAGGATATGAGGGTGGGTGTGGGCCTGTTTAGAAATGGTTCTTTGGATTGTCTGGAAATTCTCTGTTCAGTGCACAGGTTAGAAGTAGCAGCTTGATCCACTCGATAACACTTCAGATACACCAGCCGTCCAGTTCTGTAGAGTCAGGATAGGAAACAGGAGTCAGCATTGGTGGCACTACTTAGCAGAGACAGACAGACCTCAGCCTTGGCATGAGACAGTAGGAGAAGAGACCAGCAGGAAGCCAAGGAGAAGTTCTCAGCTGTGTCTCTCTCAGGGGAACAAAGATTAGTGAAGATGCAAGACCTACAGATGTTGCAGTTAGCTCTGTAAGCAAGTCAAGCTCAGTCACTGTCACTGTTTGTCAAGTCCTATTTATATCCCTCCAAACATTAGCACATGTTTTACCTCAGCATGTGCATCTGTCTCAGCTGACTTCACTCTGCCAATCAGCCCAAGTCTGTGGAAGGGGCAAGAAAGTGTAGCACACTATATGAAGTTTTTGGTGTGTTTTTTCTCTATGGAGTCCCAATAAATGCAGCTCAACTATGCAATGTAAGGCAGACTGATACATGATGTATTGTTAGCAAAGAATCCTCATCAATATTTCCTCAAAAGAGGCTGCCAACAATTGTTTGTATCATTACATGTTGTTTTGTTTGTTTTGAGGCAGTTTCAATCTTCACCTAGGCTTGTCCAGAACTTATTATGTAGCCCAGGCTAGCCTTGGACTCATGGTAATACTCTTGCTTTAGCCCTCCTAGTGATGAGATTGATTGCAGGCCATCACACCTGGATCTCATTTGTATAACTAAGTGTTTTGACTTTTGCATATGAAAAAGTATAAAATTTGGGGCAAGAAATAAAAGATAAAATTTCTTCAACCATTTCAATTATATTAAAAACTTAATCGCTAAGTGATGGATGCATAAAATTATGGTGCAGCTGATACTTTAAATGATAGTTTTCACATAATTTTACGTGCAAATTTTCAAACGGTATATAGATAAGCAGAGAAGACAACCTATATTCTTACACATAGCATAATGGACATTTGGGATTTGTTCTGCAACTGGCTGGGGTGTTAATGGGCTCATAAGGAGTATGGCTAGGTGAGAAGGCCATGAATTGTATATCTGTGATTTGAGAAGCACGAATGAGCATATGCTATCTAAATTTAGAGAACCGATAGAGTATCTGAGAGGAAAAAAAATGACCCTGCCAGGGTAAATAAGAAGTGCTTCGAGAAAATCACTAGTGGAAAATTAGGAATGCATTCAGGAAAGAAGGGTAATTTATAGATTATCATTTCATGCAGCAGATTTCCAATAAACTCTTTTCTTCTTAAGAAGGAACAATGGTAATGTAGGATAGAAGCAGGAGAGTTGTTGCAGGCTGAACTAGCCAAACTATTTTAAGATTAGAATGTAAGATGCACATCTGAATACAGGCCATTTATTAAAGCATCTTCACAGGAGGAGAGAGGGGGAAGAATTCAGGGATGAGCAGGGAGAAGGTTCAGATGATGTTAGTTTTGCAACCCCATCTCTGGAGATGGAATTCTCTTCAGGTCTGTCCTGAATTGAGAGGGGACTCAAACTTTACATGCATACACTGATTAGCCATTGAACAAAGCCTGTTGCTTCAGGAAGGAGGCTTCTAGTGTTAGTTGTTGTAGTGATGGAGAATAAGTTATTGACCCAATCCCGAAATCTGATCATTCATTATTAACTCCACCACAACAGCTTTTCTTGATAGTCCTCATGGCTAGGTGCACTAGGATAATCCAAACTGTAATGTTGGAGTCTAAAATCATACCTGGTGTCTTAGTCAGGGTTTCCTGCACAAAACAGTATGACCAAGAAACAAGTTGGGGAGGAAAGAGTTTATTCAGCTTACACTTCCACATAGTTGTTCATCACCAAAAGAAGTCAAGACTGGAATTCAAGCAGGTCAGGAAGCAGGAGCTGATGCAGAGGCCACGGAGGGATGTTACTTATTGACTTGCTTGCTTCCCCTGACTTGCTCAGCTTGTTTTCTTATAGAATCCAAGACCTCCAGACCAGGGTTTGTTTCTGGAATTCAAATTGCAGAAAATTGAGATACAGCAACATGTGAAAACATGAGGTAGAGTTGAATGATGCTATCACAGCCAGCTAGACCTTAGCACAACCGATGCTATGATAGAAGTACCATTCAGGCCTTGGAACTCAGCATATAGGCCAAAACAAAAAGGAAGAAACAATCCATCAAAGTCTATAATTCTAGGAAAGTCCCTAAATGTTCTCACCTTGTTTTTTGGCCTCTGTAGTTCTGTTTTTGGCTAACAGCTCTTGCTTATTGAGGTGTGTCAAACTAGGATGTGATTTTTGTGTTTAAAAAGTCACTCTGAGAAGTTCTTGGGGCAGTACTCAGGTACCCCTAGCATGGTGACTACTTTCTATTGGCTTGTATCTATGTCCCAGTGGTATTCTGTGGTGGATACCTCAAAGCAATACAAGTTCTAACACTGGTAAGATACAATAGGGACAGCAAGACCTTGAGGTACTAGTGAGTCTGATAGGCTATACCATTCTGCTAAGTCCTTATTGGCACATGACATGCTGCTCCCAGATTACCCTCCACACTATATTTAGGTTTTCACTTTCCATTTTGAAGATAAAGAGTTCAATGTCACTTATTTCCTGATTACATCTAGCCATGTGATAAGTAATTGATTCTAGGATGCAATGACCTAGATATTAACACACAGGGATATTAAATCAATCCTCAATTATATATTCTGTAAAAAATTAGCCCTCTTCCAGGTCTAATATGCATATTATTTATTTTAGTCCTGAGAGCAATATAACAAAGACCCCACAGACAAGATTTTGTTTCTTGATGTTTCACCTTATCCTAAAAAGGAAAGTAGAAGAAAGATATTTAGAATCTTAAGACTTCTAATTGGGTATTGACAAAAGCCCTGAGATAGTCATCACTCTTCCAAAATCTGGTGAAATAAATGGAACACTTTTCAACATTCAAGTTGTACTAGTTATTTTATTTAGCTAGAGTCATCTGGGAAGAGGGAACCTCCATTGAGAATTAATGATCTTTGTTGGAGAGCTCAGTCTGTTGTAAACATTGCTCCCCCTGGCAGGTATTCCTGAAGTGTTTAAAAATGCATGCTGAGCAAGCCATGGGGTGCAAGTCAGTAAAAATCATTTCTCCACAGTTTTTGCTTCAGTTCCTGCCTCAAGATTCCTGCCTTGAGTTCCGTTGGTGAGGGCTTGTGACCTAGGTGTTGTAAGATGAAATTCTTTCCCTTCCTAAGTTGGTTTTGTTAGTGTTTTATCACAACGGTAGAAAACAAGTGAAGACACAAGTGTTTTCTCCCCCTAAGGTACTTCATTTAGATCTACCATTTGTTCTTGATTTGGACTAGAGGCTTAGATAGTATAGCCACATGAGAAAATATCCAAGAATATTATACAGGTCTCAGTCCATGCAAAAGAAAATAAATAGCAGATTCTTTTGGTTAAAGCGTGTAGAAACTGGAATTTCAGGTGAAAATTTCTGGTCTTGGTTGGGGAAGGCTTTGGGACACTGAAGTAAAGAGCTCAGTAAAGGCACTTTGGAAAAATGCATTACTATGAAAAATATTATGTACATATTATATAATTTTATATGTATATATATACATATATAATCTGTGTGTGTGTGTGTGTGTGTGTGTGTGTGTGTGTGTGTGCCTGTGTCTATGTGCACTGAGGTGTGTGCTGCTATGCACAGCTAGAAGAGAGTATCAGATCCTTCAGAGCTGGGGTGACAGGTATTTACAGAACTTTAGGTTTGTCCTGTAGATGCTAGGATCTGAATTCAGGTCCTCATGACTGTGCAACAAGTGCTCTCAGCTGTGAGCCATCTCTCCAGTCCCAGCTTCAAGCACTTTTGTTATGGTTAAGTATTAGCATAAAGAATTTGTTTATTTGGAATAAGCTCATGTTTTCTTTGTGGCTGAATACTAGCCAGTGATGTCGACCCTTTCCTAAATTACACATTACTTAAAGCCTGTTGTTCTTTTCACAGTAAAGTGCATGGCCCAGTCATGTATAGCAAATACGTTTTGCTGTAGAGGCCCACAACCTCTGATTGTTTCCACTTTGTCTTCCCCAAATCTTAGAAGAAGTGGGGTGATGTAGATGCCTCACTTAGGAACCACCTTCTGCAGTCTTTCATTCTCTGCACACTGACTACTTCCGTGTTTCTGTATTAAATGCAGAAACAAGTTCCTCTCACAAAGGTTGAGAAATGAATGTCCCACTCATTGGGTGTAATGGTAAGTACTTAGGAGGTAATGTATTACTCTGTCCACTTAGTAAAATAACAGCGTCAGGTTCTCCATCGGGGCCCATGTGCTAAGCAGACACTTTCCCCATTCTAGTAAAGAGTACAAGGCTTTAGATCTTTCTTGTGGAGTGGACATTACATCCAAGGTCAGCCTTTATCGCAGTGCATGGGTTTCACAAGACTGATCGTTTCTTTTCTCCCCTGGTAGCATGCATGCAAAAGAAATAATCTGCTGAGACAAACGTACTCACCACTGTCATTGTGTTCTGCTGCCTCCTGCTCCTTCCAGCCTCAATCAGGATTTCCACTCTGAAGGCTGTATCTTCACTTAAATGATGCTATCCTTTTGTTTTGCAGAAAGGTTTTAGTTTTAGGCGGTCTAAATTAATTAATTATTATTCTTAAAGCCTGTAGACTGGGGTCCAGTTGAGAACGTCCTTTCCAGTGGCTATAAGTTGAGCCTGTTTCCTACTTTCTCTTCTGTCTGGGTCAGGATATCTGACCTTATGTTGAAGTTTTTGATCCCCCTGGAATTGACTTTTGTTCAGAGTGAGAGATAAGGACTTACTTTCTGTCTTCTGTAGCTATTCAGTTTGAACAGCACTATTTGCTGACGTCGCTCTTTTTCTTTAGTGTGCATTTTTGGCCTCGTTGTGAAAAAAAATCTTGTGACTGTAGGAGTGTGGGCTTATATCTCAGAACTCAGTTTTATTCTATTAATATAAACATGTGTTTCAATGCAAGTGTTATCTTGTTTTTATTGCTACAGCGCTGACCACTCTAACTTGTATCAAAGATGGCGATACTGTACCAGTACTTTTCATTTTTCAGGGTTGTGTTGGCTATCCCAGATCCTTTGTGTGTCTATATGTCTCAATGAATGCTCTATTGTTGTGGAGAGACACCATGACTACAGCAGCTTATATAAAGGAAAGAATTAAATGGGAGCTTGTCCACAAGTTCAGAGGTTTAGTCTATTGTCATCATGGTGGGAAGCATGGTTTCACATGGGCAGACAGTGCTGGAGAGGTAGCTGAGAGCTCTACATCCAGATCAGCAGTCAGCAGAAAGAGAGTGAGAGACGGGTCCTGGCTTGAGCACTTAAGACCCCTCAAAGTCACTCCCACTGATACACTTCCTCCAACAAGGCCACACCTACTCCAAAAAAGGTACTACTCCATAATGACTAAGCATTCAAATATATGAGCCTATTGGGGGCATTCTTATTCAAACCACCACACCACATACATTTTGAGATTACTTTTTCAACATCTGTGAGGAATTGTATTAGAATTTTGATGGTGACTATGTTGAAAAAGTAGATTGATTTTGGTAGAATAGCCATTTTCTTATTATTTATTATTATCTCTTCTCCTTCTCCTTCTCCTTCTCCTTCTCCTTCTCCTTCTCCTTCTCCTTCTTTCTCCTCCTCCTCCTCCTCCTCCTCCTCCTCCTCTTCCTCCTCCTCCTCCTCCTCCTCCTCCTCCTCCTCCTCCTCCTCCTCCTCCTCCTCCTTCTTCTTCTTCTTCTTCTTCTTCTTCTTCTTCTTCTTCTTCTTCTTCTTCTTCTTCTTCTTCTTCTTCTTCTTCTTCTTCTTTTTCCTCTTCCTCTTCCTCTCCTTCTCCTTCTCCTTCTCCTCCTCCCTCCCCTCCTCCTCCTTCTTCTTTTTTCTTATTATTTCTTATTATTTATTTTACTAATCTATAAACATAGTTCAACTTTCTGTCTTCTGGTGTCTTTTAAATTTTCTTTCCTTAATGTCTTAACCTCTTCATTATACAAGTTGTTCACTCTCTTAGGTTAATTATAAAATTATTTTAACTGTATCTTTTATTTTTTGAGATAATATAATTACATCGTTTTCTCCTTCCCCTTTTCCCTCCTAGTCTTTCCATATACCCCACAGCTCTTTGTTGTCTTTCAGTAATTGTTCTTACGTATATACTGTGTTTTACAACTCAGAAGTTTGTTTAGTTCTGGTCTTTTGTAATAATCTCCATGTCTTGTAAAGAGAAGGTGCCTTGACTAAGGCTGAGGACGGCACTTATCTGTAGGTATAAGGACAAACATCTAGAATGTTTTGGGATTATGTTGGTTTAGTGAAGTGATGGTTGTAGGTTCTCCTCCAAGACCTTTGACTTCACTCGCTCTACGTTGTTGACTAGGTTGCTAGTATCAGGCATGGTTTCTCTCTTGTCGAGTAGGTTTTAAGTTCAATTAAAGCTGATAGTACTACCAGTGTATGTGTGCCTCTAGTGGACCTTTATGATGACCGTGTCATAATGGTTGTTGGTGTGGTTTACAGGACTCATAGCTTGGTAGGACTCTTGGTTGATTTTCTCCTTTAGAAGTTTGTATGGTGCCTTCTGTTACCTTAAAAGCTTGACCACAGAGAGGAGGATTCCAGATGAGTTCCAGCTCAGAGGCCTCTTGGACCTTTGTTGATGTGGACAGCGTCTTCAGCAATAAGGGTTTACCTTCCACCTTTGGGGACAAAGGGAAATAGCAACAACTTGCAGTGTTTTGCAGTCTGCTGGACAATTCCTACCAGCAACGTAGAAGAGGACTTTCAGGTCCGATTTTGGTGTTTTTGTTATATGGTCTTTGAGTCTTGGAGGAATCATTGCTATTCCAGGTTGGAAAATTTCAATTAAAGTCTATCTGTGTTTTCTACTCTCATTTATATGTATGATAGGTAGATATTTAGTAGTACGATTCTGTATAGCTTTTTCAGACATCCATATTGTTATTTTTACCTTCCTCTCTCCTATATTTCTTTCTTTCTTTCTTTTCTTTTTTATTAACTTGAGTATTTCTTATTTACATTTCGAATGTTATTCCCTTTCCCGGTTTCCGGGCCAACATCCCCCTAACCCCTCCCCCTCCCCTTCTATATGGGTGTTCCCCTCCCCATCCTCCCCCGTTACAGTCCTCCCCCCAACAATCACATTCACTGGGGGTTCAGTCTTAGCAGGACCAAGGGCTTCCCCTCCCACTGGTGCTCTTACTAGGATATTCATTGCTACCTATGAGGTCGGAGTCCAGGGTCAGTCCATGTATAGTCTTTGGGTAGTGGCTTAGTCCCTGGAAGCTCTGGTTGCTTGGCATTGTTGTTCATATGGGGTCTCAAGCCCCTTCAAGCTCTTCCAGTCCTTTCTCTGATTCCTTCAACGGGGGTCCCGTTCTCAGTTCAGTGGTTTGCTGCTGGCATTCGCCTATGTATTTGCTGTATTCTGGCTGTGTCTCTCAGGAGAGATCTACATCTGTTTCCTGTCAGCCTGCACTTCTTTGCTTCATCCATCTTGTCTATATGGATGGCTGTATATGTATGGGCCATATGTGGGGCAGGCTCTGAATAGGTGTTCCTTCAGCCTCTGTTCTAAACTTTTCTTCCTTCCTATTTAGAGTCCCTTTCCATTTTCCCCATAATATTGCTTGTGCACGATTACAACACTATTGTTTCCCCAAGCCCCTCATGTCAGCGATGGTCTCCTTTGGTTTATCTGGAGTCTGAAGTTACTCCGGGATATGTACTCACTCATCTGAAGATGTGAAGCTCGGAGCCTCGGATGAGAGAGAACTCGGCACATTTGACACCTGCTGAGCCGTGCTCAATGCGCTTTTCACAATAGTTAGGGAATGGTAAGAGTCTCAGTGTCCTGAAACTGATGACTGAGTAATGCAAACGTGGTATATATACACTGCAGAATAGTGCAGAGCCATCTGTAAAGAAAATGAACTCATAAAATCTGCAGGCAGGTAGATGGAACTAGAAAAATATCATACTGAGTGACATAACCAAGAGGCAGGAAGGGAAGATTACTTTTAGCCCATTGCGGATGGGATTTTTTTTTCATGATTTCTTTTTCAACGTGTTTGTCTTTGGTATACAAGAAGGCTCATGAATTTTGTGTGTTAATATCCTCTTCTGGTGCTTTGCCGAATAAGGGTATCCACTGCAAATTTATTTTTTAAGGAAGGGAATTTATTTCTCGAGTCTTAATACTCTCCAACGCATCATTACAAAATGCACATTCAAAACACAGTAGTTAGTTTGCTTTGAAGTGAAATGGACTTGGCACGGTTTGACCTTTACCTTAAAGTCCATCTCGATGAGAGATAGATTTCTTTAGAACTTTCTACTAACAGTTTTCTTAATGCATTTCTAGCAACAAAGGGTTAAAGTGCATACTTATTTTTATGTTTTAATTTTTGAAATGCAAATACTCATTTCTAATAAATTAGTTGTGAAATAACTGCAAGAATTTTACGGAAGGCTTCTCCTCTAGACTCTATCACTATTACGTTGATGATAAACACGCAGAGGCATTTATGATTTAGAAAACTGTTCTAGTCAGATCACCTTCTGAAGGAAGTCTACCTTAAATTCTTTCCAAATTTCACTGTGTGTGATCTGAGATAGTTTTACATTGAGGAATACCTGTTTGTAGAATGCCATGATTTCAGCCAGATCTGTTCTGTAAATACGTTCTGTCTATTATTAAGGTAGTTAAGCAGAACTATTATACTAAGGAAATTCAGCCTCACAGTGGTATCAAGAAAGTGCTGGGGGTGGGACACTGGGGAAGATGTGAAGAGACCTGAGTTCTGATCCCAAGGACCCACAAAAAAGCAAGAGGAGACAGTGCCTCATGCATCCGTAGTATAGGGTGGGGCAGAGACAGGTAGATCCAGGCTTCTTGATGTCCAGCTAAGTGTAGAAATGGTGAGCTCCAGGGTCAGTAGGAGATCTCCCGAAATGATGTGGAGAAGTGATTCAGGACACCATGCTCTGGTTTCTACAGGCCTCACACTCAAGCACACACCATACAAGCACATGTATGGAGAGAGAGAGAGAGAGAGAGAGAGAGAGAGAGAGAGAGAGAGAGAGAGAGAGAGGAGTAGAAAGTACTGTGGCCTACTGAGTAAATTGAGGAACACTTTCCAGAAGGGAAACAAATAACCTGCATCATGAAGGATAAATAACATTTTTCCAGCTGAAGAAGACTGGTCATTCCCAGGCATCTGGTATGAACAATTACTAACATGACATGAATACCAGTAAGCAAAGCCTTAGCATGTTATTTAGAAGAAATATACTGTATGTAGACAAAAACTTCAAATTTTGAAAGTAACTAAACAACAGCCAATTTTATTTTTCTCAAAAGATATTAGATACATTGACAAGTGATTTGAATTTAAAATAAAGCCTTATTTTAATAAAGCAGGTGCACTTTGCTTTTGGCAGGGGCTTTTTCAAGGTGCTATGGTCAAAATTCAGGGGTTTGAAGCTTTTGCTTTTAATCTGTCCCTAGTGAGGTAGACATCTTACAGAACTAACTGCAAATATAGCTACACATTTCTTGCAAGTTATCTAACACTGTAGTTATGTCTGAACTAATTGAACTGAGTTCACTGAGCACCTTGGATATATAGGTTAATTAAAACCATTCTGAAAAGGTTTCCCTCATTACTGAATACATTGTTCTGCCCACTTCTCCTCTTCCTACTTTCAGATCCCCAGTAGGACAACCCTGGTGCTCTGGAAGGCATACCTCTATTTGATCAGCCCCTGATTTCTTTTGTCTTAATCCCCCTTGTCTTCTTTCTTACATGGATAATCTGAATTGAAATACATCTAAGCTCTTTGATATCTTTTATTTTTAGCCAGTTCTTAATTACTGCAAATGTTCATGGGTACTATGTGAGATTTAAGTACGTTTTTTTACAATGTGTAATACTGAAGCCAGAATCCTAGAGGTCTCTCTCTCTCTCTCTCTCTCTCTCTCTCTCTCTCTCTCTCTCTCTCTCTCTCAGTGATTGTGTGTGGAATCTGAATGTTTTTAACAGTTCTTTGGGTCTTTGTATTTGTTTGTATTTATTGCAGGAGAACACTTCTTTGATTACGGCTGAGCAAGGTACTGATCAATGAGTATATCAGAATATTGTTATGATTTTATTGCTACATTTCTTTACCAAAACAAAAATAATTGGCTTTCGCCTGTCTATCATCTATGTAATCTTGCCCCAACCCCAGGCTATGTCATCCATGAATTCCTACTCATTTAGGTCTAATCAAGTAGTGGTTGGTTACACCCACATTTTTGTGCCACCATTACACCAATATAATCTCATGGATGGGTCACCATTGTAGATCAGAGTATGTAGCTGAACGGGTGGTTACTACTCTCCTCTAGTAACAGAGTACCTTTCAGTACCACGAACGAACTCTGTTGTAGAGGTGTTAGCTGGACTTCTCTGTGTTCAGTAAGTTATATCTTCAGCAATGGGCTGCAGGATTCTTTCTAGCTTCTTTGTCGTAGAGGTGTGATGATAGTTTCCCTTGCTGCTATTTGATTTTTTTTCCTAGTTCCAATTTGTTTGTCTATTCTTCTGAAATGTATTCTGAGCTGTTGAGATTATCACTGTCATTCTTACTCATCTATTCTTTACATGACTTGTTATTGATAGCTCACTGGACATGAATTGCTTTAATTACACTTATTTTAGAAAGTCTTTAGTTTTTTATCTTATTTTTTAAGGAGTAATTTTGCTGGATATAGCAATCTTCATTGGCAACTATGGTTTGAAGTGTGTGTGTTTTCAATTTCATGGCTTTTTAGGGTTTCTGCTGAGAAGTCTGACATAATTCTGATGAATTCATGTTTGTAATTTTTCATGTTTCTCTTGAAGCTGGCTGGACTTGGTTTTTGTTCTGAGCTCTTGGAATTTTAAGTGCATTGTAATATGAAGAGGTTCCTTTCTAGTCATGTCCATTTGCGGTAATGGATGCTTCCTGTCCTTGAGTGTTCATGTCTCTCCCTGAATTGAGGCCATGGGCATCTAGGAGGGAGAAGGGGGAAACATAATGACCTCCATTCTAGAGTTGTTTTGGCCTTTGTCCCCATCAATAAATTTCCATTTTTTTGTGGCTTTTTGTTCTATGTGGTAAATTTCCATTTCCTCAAAAGGTAGCTTATTTCCCGCTCCTCCGAGTTGTGTCTTTCTATCCTTTGCAAACCTTTCTCTTCCTGTTAAACCACAAAGGAAACAGAAGGTTGAGGCTCCTCTCATACTCAAGCCAACCGGTACTTCAATGCCAAGGTCCCTATTACAGCTGCTCTCTGGCTTGTGCGCAAAGCAAGGTATCATACTGCATGTTCCCATATTGGGAACAGATGAGGCAGAGACCCAGTCCTTGTACCAGACGAGACACATGAGTGTGTCAGGTCCAGCAGGAGAATAAGAGGAGGCACTAGAATGATGGGAGATACTTGAACACAAATTGGTGTTATTTACGGTCAATGGTTTCCCATCTCTGGGATGTATCTTCATGTGTGTGAAGTTTGTGAGTCTTTCCAGTAAACTTTACTTTGGCTTTGCTCTGAGCTATTTTCCAGTCTTTTAATCATTTAATCAGCAGAGAAAAAGAACCTGCCTATTAACTGATTTCACATTTGGGAGATCTTCTGATATAATTTATTTCTTTTATTGAGATCTTTGATTGCTAAAATTTCAATTTTTCCCCATACTGTCTATTGGCTGCATTTTCACCCACAGTGTAGAATTTCTCCTCTAAACTTTGCACTATTTCATCCACCTGTTCATCTTTGGTGTATTAACTGTTTTTACAACTATACTTATAAAACCTTTATCCAATATTCCAATTGTTTGGATTGAATCCAAATATTTGGCATGTTTAGTTTTTGCTGAGTTTTTTTTTTTTTTACTTTTGCCAGTGTACTACTGTCTTTTTCGCTTGTTTTGTTTTTGCATTGTGATTAGTCCATTTGTGTAGATGAATATTGCTTCTAGTTTTGTATTGTGTCTTCAAATGGGTAGCTCTCTTTAGAGGTCTCTCTCTTCACTACCATTAAGAGGAGAAAAAAGCAACCATAGTACCATCTCCACCACCAGCACCAATTCAACAACAAACCTGATGTTTAAATGTAGCCAAAACATTTAACACACACACACACACACACACACACACACACACACACACATCCAGAATTGCTATTAATGAAAATTGTGGAGCACAATAAAGAATAAATAAGGTGAAAGGGAATACAATGGGTCCCTCATAACCAGCTACTTTCTGGACCTATTTGCTCTGTGCCAACAGGAATATGCCAGAAGTGGCTAGTTACTGAGTTTTATTGATAGCATCCTCTGGTGGAAACTGAAAGGTATCATTTAATGCAGACAGCAAATATTTCCCATAGCTGGACAGTATTAATAACATCTTTCGGTGTAGCAGCAAACACCTCCAGGGTCCGGGCAGTGTCGATAGCATGATTTTATATAAATAATGAAGGGCCACCTGCCTTGAGGATGTCATCTTGCTTTGCAACCCAAGGGGAAATGTTCTGTAGCAAAAAAAAAAAACTGGCAAGCAAAATGACATGCCTGAGGCCTTGACAAGAAAAGGGGAGGAATAAACTTTTCCCTTAATGATCTGTGTCCTTATAAACACCAGAGGTCCAACTCTGGTAAGCCTGACTGCTCTTCCCTTCAAGAATGTACTTCCCCAGCTTTCTCCTCAGAATATCTGCTTATGGTAGCACTCTCACAAGTCTCTTTCTACACTTTCTCTGAGTCAAATTAACTCCCCCAGAGTTTCTCTACCATGTCAATTTTTCTTTTGTATTTATTCTTCTTTTGTATGTACCCTTACCACAGTTTACTCTCTCCCCTTCCTTCTAGTCTGTCTTCCTCACCTCTTCTCTCCCTCAGAGCCACACCTCCTCCATTTTTCTTCAGAAAGGGGCAGGCCTCCCAGGCATATCAAATAAACATTGCCTACCAAGTTATAATAAAATTAGGCACAAACCCTCATATTGGGTTGGACGAAGCATCCCAGTAAGAGGGAAAGTGTCACAATAGCAGGCAACAGAGTCAGAGACAGCCCCTGCTCTCACTGTTAGGAGTCTCAGAGACATAGAGCTACACAACCATCACATACACGCAAAGAGCCTATGTCAGCTATAAAGGCTTTGTGGTTGCTGCTTGAGTCTCTGTGAGTCTCAATGCTTGCTTCTTAGGCCATGTTCTTGAGGTGCTCTTGAAACCTCTGGCTTCTAAAATCCTTCTTCCTCCTCTTCAGCAGGATTCCCTGACCTCCACCTCATGTTTGGCTGTGAGCCTCTGCACCTGCTCTTGCCAGTTGCTGAATGAATTCTCTCATGATATGCTAGGCTCTTGTTTGCAAGTATATTATCCAGGAACTGGTTCTTGACCCTCCAGGCAGTGTCAGGGGTGGCCTCCTTCTAGAGGCTTGGTTCTCAAGTTGAACACACCTTGCAGGCAAGACGAGTTATAGGTTGAAGGTTTTGGGACTGGGTTGGAGTCCCCATCCCTCCACTGGAAGCCTTGCCTGGTTACAGAAGAAGGACAGTTCATGTCCATACTCCCCATTACTAGGTCTCTTAGTTTGTGTCGCCATTGTAGATTCCAGGGAATTTCCATTGCACTTCCCCAAATGGAAATGCCCCCCACCCCAACTTCAGTTGTCTCCCCCAGCACTGACTCCCTCCATTCTTCCTTCACTTGCTCCCTCCTGTTCCCATACCCACCCTCCCCAAGTCCACCAGCAAAATATCTCCTGTTCCCACTTTCCCGGGAGATCCTTGTGTCCTTCCTTGGGCCCCTCCTGTTTCTTAGCCTCTCTGGGTCTGTGGACTATAGCATCCTTTACTCTATAGCTAATATCCAATAGCAGCACACAAAATGGGAAAAAGTTTCATCAACTCCACGTCCATGGCTAATATCCAAAATATATAAGTGACTCAAGAAACTAGACATCAACAAACCAAATAATCCAGGTGAAAATGGGCTACAAATCTAAACAGAGAATTTTCAACAAAGGAATCTCAAATGGCTGAGAAACACTTAAAAGAAATGTTCAACATTCTTAGCACAACTTCCACCTAACACTTACCTGTCAGAAAGGCTGAGATCAAAAACACAAGTGACAGCTCATGCTGGGGAGGATGTGGAGCAAAGGAACGCTTCTCCATTGCTGGTGGGAGTGCAAACTTCTACAGATACTTTGGAATCAATATGTCAGTTTTTTTTTTTTCCAGAAAATTGGGAATCTACCTCCAGACACAGCTATGCCCCTCCTGGGCATATACACAGAGGACACTCCACCATTACCACAAGAACATTTGCTCCGTTTTGTTCATAACAACTTTATTTGCAATAACCAGAAACTATATGTCTCTCAACCGAGGAATGCATGAAGACAGTGTAGGACATTTTCACAATGGACTGCTACTCAGCTGTCAAAAAAATAACAACACAAATTTGAAGGCAAATGGATGGAACTACAGAAAAAATCATCCTGAGTGAGGCGACCCAGAACCAGAGAGATGGTATGTACTCACTTGTAAGTGGATATTAACTGTAAAGTAAAAGGTTATCATGCTACAGCTTTTAAATTATTTTTTTCAGTGATACTAAGGACTTTCTTGGGCCCCTAAGATCAGTTTAGTATCACCAGGGAGAATAGAAAAGGCCTATGATCCTTGTAGGATGCATTAGGAATTTTAAAATTATTGAAAGTAACAAGTGACAAAAGAAAAGTGGTTGGGGGAGCAGTAAGGCAAGAGAGGGGATTGCCCTTTCTAGGATAAAGTTTTGAAAACTAGTGGAGAATTAGGGAAAAACATTTCTTTGTTCACATTTTTTGTTTGGATGACCCGCCTATTGATAGAACATGTGTGCTCAAGTTTGTATTGCTGTATTGAAGTTTGTCTCCCCTTTCACACCAATAGTGTTTTCTTTCTGTGATTGGCTGCATTTGTGTGTGATACAATTATTTAAAATTATTATTTTCTCTCATTGTTTTGGTCCCATTATCTATACAGAGGCCCTTTCGTTTTGCCTCCCTATACATTTTTTTTTAACTTAGAGTCTTTTAACTGAAATAAGTCCAGTGACCCCTGTTTTCCTTCTGTGTTCAATCTCTGTGGCACCCTTCCAATGCCTGTGTTTTTCCCCCTTGATCTTGAATGTTCTGTGTGGGCTTCAGTGCTCTCAGCATCTGCAGCTCTGACTTAGTAATCAGCTCTGGCTTCCACAGAGTCCCAGTGCTTCTCCGTGGCCCAGTGCAATGCTGACACCATTCATCTGTATCACCGTTATGAGGTTCTGGCTGTCACATTCACATGGCCTCCTATAGTCCCCAAAGCTCTGAAAATTTTTAAAGTTTCAATATTTCTTTGATCTTCCTTTAGAGTTCTAAAGCCATCCTCCTGCATGTGTAGTGTTGCTGTAGGTAGTTATGATGTCCAACAATTGTCATTTTTTCTTCTCTAACTCTTCTGGATGCAGGGGTTCTGTGTCTGAGCAAAGCATGAATTGGGCCAAACCCTGTGAATGGTGTTTTCTTCAAGGCATCTCCAGACATACCGGATAGTAATAATTTTCTAAGGGGAGTAATACTTTGAAGGTGCCCCCAAATTATTGCTGTTATTCTGTTTTCCGTAACTACTACATTCTTCTCTTTGTGTTTAGGTAGTAAGCCCTAGCAAGAAAAATTGATACAATGAAATCTCAAATTCTACTAATCTTATACTTCTGAAACTGATACTTGCCTTGAATAAACACTCTTGGAACTGTCATGAGCCTTTGGTGAGCTTAGACACTTCAGAAAGAATTGACTTTAATATGTAGTTTTTAAAAAGTGTTCAATGTTTTTAATGGAGAAGTTGGGCTTTTAAAATCAGTATACAAGATCGCAGCTTCCGTGACAGCATTTCCTCACACTCTTCATTTTCATTGCTTTCCCTGTTGACTCCCCTCCCTACTGCCAATCTTCTTCCTCCTTCCAGCAACCACCCTTTTGGTTCCATATTATGCTCTTGATATGTGCATGTTTGTGTGTGTATTGCCTAGCTGGTTATAAGGCAGGAAACTAGGACCAGGAGATGGGGAAAAAGAGATCTTATGGGGGATGGGTAAGAGAAAACAAAGCTGTCATTCTGCCTACCCTTCACTCTGGATGCCCTTCTTTTAACATAGTCTTAAACTGTGCAATATTCTCCCAGTGTCCATTTGGTGTTTGAAACATGTCTGCTGTGTTTATAACTTAGTTTGATAGTTAGATGGGCTCTAGCCCAGAGGATGAGCTAAGATGTTTACTGGATGCATATGAAAGCTATGCATGTTTCCTAGAGAAAGACATGGAAAAAGAGGAGTGGTGGAACTGGCCACCAGGGTCCTTACAAAGCAATAGAAAGATGCTCGGCCAGCAATGTGCTTATTCGGTGTATTCCCACATAATGAATTTTGAAGTGCATGTTGTCATGTTAGCCAAGGCAATTATTTGTCCTGCGAGATTCCTTTAGTGGTAGCAGGTGCAGCACCACTGAGGGGACACCGTGTTGCCTGTTCATCATCCTAGCTTGAGTGAAAAGTTAATTTTGGGCTGCAAATTAATTTGAAGATTCTATTTGGCCACAGATTAGGAAGCCAGCGAAGACCCCAAAGAAAAGAATTCTGTTTTGCTTTATGTCGCTGAAAGTAATTGTGCAGTTTATTATGCCAAATCCTAAGCCTGTCAAGTCATCTGTCTTGTCTTGTCCCATCTTATTTAGCCCAATAAGAAGTCTCAAGTCAGTGTAGCCACCAATACCTCCAGGCTCTCCCTGCCTGGGATACTGATGACCATGCTGGGCTGTGAAACCTTAGATGATCCTAGCTTCACTATACTTTCTATCTGCCATTGCAAATCCCACAGACTCATCCCCAGCCTTGCAGCAGACCACCTGCAGGGGACTGCACTCTTTCTCTGGCTCCAATCCTTGGCGAATCAACAAATCCTCCTGGAGAATTCAGCTTTCATCTTTCCTATGGAGTCTCTCAGATCCCCCTTGTAGTTCATCCCTGTTTGTCATATTAGCCTCATAATACCTAGAAACAGCTTGTACCAAGGACTCTGAGGTCACTCTTAGCAGAAACTCAGAAGCACTCCCTTTTAGACAACCCACACCCTGGACACTCTTCTAAGATTCAGACCATATATCAACATCTAGAGTCAATATCATACTAAATCCTATGCTTACACAGCTGCTTAAAAACACAACCAATTACAGCCTGGAGAATATGTCTCCACCAGAACCCAGCAGCCCTACTGTAGTATACCACGAGATACAGAGCATAACCGAAGCACAAGGACTTCAAATTAGCTAACATGAATATATTCAGAGACCCCAAAGAGAGTCTGAATAAGTGCATTAATGAAGTCTATGAAAACGCAAAGAGTGGAATGAAATGAAGAAAACAGCTCAA
Organism: Rattus norvegicus; assembly: GCF_021556685.1. Classification (NCBI taxonomy): domain Eukaryota; kingdom Metazoa; phylum Chordata; class Mammalia; order Rodentia; family Muridae; genus Rattus; species Rattus norvegicus. Next base: position 109,988,401 of record NC_141542.1, read on the forward strand.
ATATGAAAATGGAAATAGAATCACCAGAGAAAACCCAAACGGAGGCAAAACTCATGGCAATTCACCACTGAATGAAAAATGAGTAGAGGCAGAAATTAAGAAGGAAAGTAAAACTTTTTAGAGTTGAATGGGAGCAAAAATGCAACATAATTAAACCTATGGGGGCACAAAGAAGGCAGTTCTAAGAGACAAGTTTATATAGCAGTAAGTGCCTACATAAAAAATGGAGAGATATCATATTACTAACATTACGGCATACCCGAAAGCTCTAGAACAACAACAACAAAAAGAAATAACATCGAGACCCGCGGATCCCGGCCCGCAGCAGCTCTCTGCTCCCAGACCCGGTGAGAGAGAGACCCAACCGCCTGGTCAGGTGGGCACTCCTGAGGCTGCAGAGCGGAAGAGACCACCAACACTGCTCACCCCTGCCCACATCCCTGGCCCAAGAGGAAACTGTATAAGGCCTCTGGGCTCCCGTGGGGGAGGGCCCAGGAGCGGCAGGACTTCTGCGCCTGAGACACCGCCGGAACCTGAAAGAAACAGACCGGATAAACAGTTCTCTGCACCCAAATCCCGTGGGAGGGAGAGCTAAACCTTCAGAGAGGCAGACAAGCCTGGGAAACCAGAAGAGACTGCTCCCTGCACACACATCTCGGACGCCAGAGGAAAAAGCCAAAGACCATCTGGAACCCTGGTGCACTGAAGCTCCCGGAAGGGGCGGCACAGGTCTTCCTGGTTGCTGCCGCTGCAGAGAGCCCCTGGGCAGCACCCCACGAGCGAACCTGAGCCTCGGGACCACAGGTAAGACCAAATTTTCTGCTGCAAGAAAGCTGCCTGGTGAACTCAAGACACAGGCCCACAGGAACAGCTGAAGACCTGTAGAGAGGAAAAACTACACGCCCGAAAGCAGAACACACTGTCCCCATAACTGACTGAAAGAGAGGAAAACAGGTCTACAGCACTCCTGACACACAGGCTTATAGGTCAGTCTAGCCACTGTCAGAAATAGCAGAACAAAGTAACACTAGAGATAATCTGATGGCGAGAGGCAAGCGCAGGAACCCAAGCAACAGAAACCAAGACTGCATGCCATCATCGGAGCCCAATTCTCCCACCAAAACAAACATGGAATATCCAAACACACCAGAAAAGCAAGATCTAGTTTCAAAATCATATTTGATCATGATGCTGGAGGACTTCAAGAAAGACATGAACACACTTAGGGAAACACAGGAAATCATTAATAAACAAGTAGAAGCCTACAGAGAGGAATGGCAAAAATCCCTGAAAGAATTCCAGGAAAACACAATCAAACAGATGAAGGAATTAAAAATGGAAATAGAAGCAATCAAGAAAGAACACATGGAAACAACCCTGGATATAGAAAACCAAAAGAAGAGACAAGGAGCTGTAGATACAAGCTTCACCAACAGAATACAAGAGATGGAAGAGAGAATCTCAGGAGCAGAAGATTCCATAGAAATCATTGACTCAACTGTCAAAGATAATGTAAAGCGGAAAAAGCTACTGGTCCAAAACATACAGGAAATCCAGGACTCAATGAGAAGATCAAACCTAAGGATAATAGGTATAGAAGAGAGTGAAGACTCCCAGCTCAAAGGACCAGTAAATATCTTCAACAAAATCATAGAAGAAAACTTCCCTAACCTAAAAAAAGAGATACCCATAGGCATACAAGAAGCCTACAGAACTCCAAATAGATTGGACCAGAAAAGAAACACCTCCCGTCACATAATTGTCAAAACACCAAACGCACAAAATAAAGAAAGAATATTAAAAGCAGTAAGGGAAAAAGGTCAAGTAACATATAAAGGGAGACCTATCAGAATCACACCAGACTTCTCGCCAGAAACTATGAAGGCCAGAAGATCCTGGACTGATGTCATACAGACCCTAAGAGAACACAAATGCCAGCCCAGGTTACTGTATCCAGCAAAACTCTCAATTAACATTGATGGAGAAACCAAGATATTCCATGACAAAACCAAATTTACACAATATCTTTCTACAAATCCAGCACTACAATGGATAATAAATGGTAAAGCCCAACATAAGGAGGCAAGCTATACCCTAGAAGAAGCAAGAAACTAATCGTCTTGGCAACAAAACAAAGAGAATGAAAGCACACAAACATAACCTCACATCCAAATATGAATATAAAGGGAAACAATAATCACTATTCCTTAATATCTCTCAATATCAATGGCCTCAACTCCCCAATAAAAAGACATAGATTAACAAACTGGATACGCAACGAGGACCCTGCATTCTGCTGCCTACAGGAAACACACCTCAGAGACAAAGACAGACACTACCTCAGAGTGAAAGGCTGGAAAACAACTTTCCAAGCAAATGGTCAGAAGAAGCAAGCTGGAGTAGCCATTCTAATATCAAATAAAATCAATTTCCAACTAAAAGTCATCAAAAAAGATAAGGAAGGACACTTCATATTCATCAAAGGAAAAATCCACCAAGATGAACTCTCAATCCTAAATATCTAGGCCCCAAATACAAGGGCACCTACATACGTAAAAGAAACCTTACTAAAGCTCAAAACACACATTGCACCTCACACAATAATAGTGGGAGATTTCAACACCCCACTCTCATCAATGGACAGATCATGGAAACAGAAATTAAACAGTGATGTCGACAGACTAAGAGAAGTCATGAGCCAAATGGACTTAACAGATATTTATAGAACATTCTATCCTAAAGCAAAAGGATATACCTTCTTCTCAGCTCCTCATGGTACTTTCTCCAAAATTGACCATATAATTGCTCAAAAAACGGGCCTCAACAGGTACAGAAAGATAGAAATAATCCCATGCGTGCTATCGGACCACCACGGCCTAAAACTGGTCTTCAATAACAATAAGGGAAGAATGCCCACATATACGTGGAAATTGAACAATGCTCTACTCAATGATAACCTGGTCAAGGAAGAAATAAAGAAAGAAATTAAAAACTTTTTAGAATTTAATGAAAATGAAGATACAACATACTCAAACTTATGGGACACAATGAAAGCTGTGCTAAGAGGAAAACTCATAGCGCTGAGTGCCTGCAGAAAGAAACAGGAAAGAGCATATGTCAGCAGCTTGACAGCACACCTAAAAGCTCTAGAACAAAAAGAAGCAAATACACCCAGGAGGAGTAGAAGGCAGGAAATAATCAAACTCAGAGCTGAAATCAACCAAGTAGAAACAAAAAGGACCATAGAAAGAATCAACAGGACCAAAAGTTGGTTCTTTGAGAAAATCAACAAGATAGATAAACCCTTAGCCAGACTAACGAGAGGACACAGAGAGTGCGTCCAAATTAACAAAATCAGAAATGAAAAGGGAGACATAACTACAGATTCAGAGGAAATTCAAAAAATCATCAGATCTTACTATAAAAACCTATATTCAACAAAATTTGAAAATCTTCAGGAAATGGACAATTTCCTAGACAGATACCAGGTATCAAAGTTAAATCAGGAACAGATAAACCAGTTAAACAACCCCATAACTCCTAAGGAAATAGAAGCAGTCATTAAAGGTCTCCCAACCAAAAAGAGCCCAGGTCCAGATGGGTTTAGTGCAGAATTCTATCAAACCTTCATAGAAGACCTCATACCAATATTATCCAAACTATTCCACAAAATTGAAACAGATGGAGCCCTACCGAATTCCTTCTACGAATCTACAATTACTCTTATACCTAAACCACACAAAGACACAACAAAGAAAGAGAACTTCAGACCAATTTCCCTTATGAATAACGACGCAAAAATACTCAATAAAATTCTGGCAAACCGAATTCAAGAGCACATCAAAACAATCATCCACCATGATCAAGTAGGCTTCATCCCAGGCATGCAGGGATGGTTTAATATACGGAAAACCATCAACGTGATCCATTATATAAACAAACTGAAAGAACAGAACCACATGATCATTTCATTAGATGCTGAGAAAGCATTTGACAAAATTCAACACCCCTTCATGATAAAAGTCCTGGAAAGAATAGGAATTCAAGGCCCATACCTAAACATAGTAAAAGCCATATACAGCAAACCAGTTGCTAACATTAAACTAAATGGAGAGAAACTTGAAGCAATCCCACTAAAATCAGGGACTAGACAAGGCTGCCCACTCTCTCCCTACTTATTCAATATAGTTCTTGAAGTTCTAGCCAGAGCAATCAGAGAACAAAAGCAGATCAAAGGGATACAGATCGGAAAAGAAGAGGTCAAAATATCACTATTTGCAGATGATATGATAGTATATTTAAGTGATCCCAAAAGTTCCACCAGAGAACTACTAAAGCTGATAAACAACTTCAGCAAAGTGGCTGGGTATAAAATTAACTCAAATAAATCAGTTGCCTTCCTCTATACAAAAGAGAAACAAGCCGAGAAAGAAATTAGGGAAACGACACCCTTCATAATAGACCCAAATAATATAAAGTACCTCGGTGTGACTTTAACCAAGCAAGTAAAAGATCTGTACAATAAGAACTTCAAGACACTGAGGAAAGAAATTGAAGAAGACCTCAGAAGATGGAAAGATCTCCCATGCTCATGGATTGGCAGGATTAATATAGTAAAAATGGCCATTTTACCAAAAGCAATCTACAGATTCAATGCAATCCCCATCAAAATACCAATCCAATTCTTCAAAGAGTTAGACAGAACAATTTGCAAATTCATCTGGAATAACAAAAAACCCAGGATAGCTAAAGCTATCCTCAACAATAAAAGGACTTCAGGGGGAATCACTATCCCTGAACTCAAGCAGTATTACAGAGCAATAGTGATAAAAACTGCATGGTATTGGTACAGAGACAGACAGATAGACCAATGGAATAGAATTGAAGACCCAGAAATGAACCCACACACCTATGGTCACTTGATTTTTGACAAAGGAGCCAAAACCATCCAATGGAAAAAAGATAGCATTTTCAGCAAATGGTGCTGGTTCAACTGGAGGGCAACATGTAGAAGAATGCAGATCGATCCATGCTTATCACCCTGTACAAAGCTTAAGTCCAAGTGGATCAAGGACCTCCACATCAAACCAGACACACTCAAACTAATAGAAGAAAAACTAGGGAAGCATCTGGAACACATGGGCACTGGAAAAAATTTCCTGAACAAAACACCAATGGCTTATGCTCTAAGATCAAGAATTGACAAATGGGATCTCATAAAACTGCAAAGCTTCTGTAAGGCAAAGGACACTGTGGTTAGGACAAAACGGCAACCAACAGATTGGGAAAAGATCTTTACCAACCCTACAACAGATAGAGGCCTTATATCCAAAATATACAAAGAACTCAAGAAGTTAGACCGCAGGGAAACAAATAACCCTATTAAAAAATGGGGTTCAGAGCTAAACAAAGAATTCACAGCTGAGGAATGCCGAATGGCTGAGAAACACCTAAAGAAATGTTCAACATCTTTAGTCATAAGGGAAATGCAAATCAAAACAACCCTGAGATTTCACCTCACACCAGTGCGATTGGCTAAGATCAAAAACTCAGGTGACAGCAGATGCTGGCGAGGTTGTGGAGAAAGAGGAACACTCCTCCATTGTTGGTGGGATTGCAGACTGGTAAAACCATTCTGGAAATCAGTCTGGAGGTTCCTCAGAAAATTGGACATTGAACTGCCTGAGGATCCAGCTATACCTCTCTTGGGCATATACCCAAAAGATGCCTCAACATATAAAAGAGACACGTGCTCCACTATGTTCATCGCAGCCTTATTTATAATAGCCAGAAAATGGAAAGAACCCAGATGCCCTTCAACAGAGGAATGGATACAGAAAATGTGGTACATCTACACAATGGAATACTACTCAGCTATCAAAAACAACGAGTTTATGAAATTCGTAGGCAAATGGTTGGAACTGGAAAATATCATCCTGAGTGAACTAACCCAATCACAGAAAGACATACATGGTATGCACTCATTGATAAATGGCTATTAGCCCAAATGCTTGAATTACCCTAGATCCCTAGAACAAACGAAACTCAAGACGGATGATCAAAATGTGAATGCTTCACTCCTTCTTTAAATGAGGAAAAAGAATACCCTTGGCAGGGAAGGGAGAGGCAAAGATTAAAACAGAGACTGAAGGAACACCCATTCAGAGCCTGTCCCACATTTGGCCCATACATATACAGCCACCCAATTAGACTAGATGGATGAAGCAAAGAAGTGCAGACCGACAGGAGCCGGATGTAGATCGCTCCTGAGAGACACAGCCAGAATACAGCAAATACAGAGGCGAATGCCAGTAGCAAACCACTGAACTGAGAATAGGTCCCCTTTTGAAGGAATCAGAGAAAGAACTGGAAGAGCTTGAAGGGGCTCGAGACCCCAAAAGTACAACAATGCCAAGCAACCAGAGCTTCCAGGGACTAAGCCACTACCTAAAGACTATACATGGACTGACCCTGGACTCTGACCCCATAGGTAGCAATGAATATCCTAGTAAGAGCACCAGTGGAAGGGGAAGCCCTGGGTCCTGCTAAGACTGAACCCCCAGTGAACTAGTCTATGGGGGGAGGGCGGCAATGGTGGGAGGGTTGGGAGGGGAACACCCATAAGGAAGGGGAGGGGGGAGGGGGATGTTTGCCCGGAAACCGGGAAAGGGAATAACACTCGAAATGTATATAAGAAATACTCAAGTTAATAAAAAAAAAAAAAATCAAAAAAAAAAAAGAAATAACATCGAAAGGAGTAGACTGTGAGAAATGATTAAACACAGGGTTGAAATCAATAAATAGAAAGATAATAAAAACAATACAAAGAATAAATAAAATGAGCAGTTTGTTATTTGAAAAAATCAATGAAGATTCATAAACCCTTAGCCAAATTAGCTAAAAGATAGAGGAGATCCAAATTAACAAAACTAGAGATAAAATTGGTGACATGACAATAGACACCAAGAAAAACAAGAAAATCATAAGGGAATACTTTAATGATATGTACTCAATATGATATGTACTCAATTAAATCGGAAAAAAATGGATACATTTGTTGCTATATAGCACCTACCAAAATCACACAAGCAATCTAAACAGACCTGTGACTGCTAGTGCAACAGAAGCAATAATTAAAAGTTTCCAAGACCAAACAAGTACGAAGCCAGATGGACTCAAGTCAGAATTCTACCAGACTTTCAAAGAAGAATTAATACCGTTACTCCTCAAACAATTTCACATAGTACACACAAAAAGAACATTGCCTAATTCTCTTATAAGGCCAAAAATATGCTGATACTTAAACTGCAAAAAATACCAACAAAGAAAGTTGCAGACCAATTTCCCTTATGAACACAGCTGCAAAAATTCTCAATAAAATACTTGTAAACCTAATTCATGAATACATCAAAACCATGTCTACTAACATCAAGTTGCCTCAGAAAGGCAGGGATGGTTCAACATATATAAATCAATACATGTAAACCACCACATAAACAAACTGAAAGACAAAACAAACAAACAAACAACAAGCAAAAAAACAAAAAGCAACCTCCCCCATGATCTCTCCAAAGATACAGAAAATGTCTGACAAAATCAAATATCTCTTCACGATAAAAGCGCTGGAGAGACTGTGGATAGAAGGGACATACCTCAACGTATTAAACATGTTTTACATCAAGTCCACCCAGACAACTTCAACCTCAACCGAGAGAAACTCAAAGCATTTCCACTAAAGTCAGGAATAAGACAAGGTTGTCCACTCTCTCCATATCTACTCAATATAATAGTTGATGACTTAGCTAGAGCAATAAGACAACTGAAGGAGATTAAAGGGGTACAAATAGGAAAGAAAGAAGTCAAAGTATCTTTATTTGTGGATGATATGATTGTATACATAAATAATCCTAAAGCCCCCAAAAGAAAATTTCCACACCATTTAAAACACTTTCAGTAAAATAGGATTCAAATTTATCACATAATAATCAATATTCTTCATACGTACAAATGGCAAGCTTACTGAGGAAGAATACCTGATAGAGAAACGATACCTTTCACAATAGTCTCAAGAATACCTTTTGAGTAACCCTAACTGAGTTAAATATTTGTATAATGAAAACTTTAAGACATTAGAGAAAGAAATTGAAGGTATCAGAAGGTTGGAAAGATCTCACATGCTCATGTGTTTGTAAGACTAATTACAATGTAAATGACTGTCCTACCAAAAATGTTCTACAGATTCCAAAATCCCAACACGGTTCTTCACGGAACTTGAAAGGGCAATGTTCAGCTTCATATATGGGAACACAAAAAGAAATACAAGAGAGCTCAAACAATCCTTATAACAAAAGAACTGTTGGAGGTATCACCATCCCTGACCTAAAATTGTACTCCAGGAATATAAAGAGCCATAAGATATTGGCATAAAATCAGACATGTTGATCAATCAAATAAAAATGAGGACCTGGATATAAATCTATACACTAGATTTTTTTGTAATGAAGCCAAAAATACAAATTTGAAATGACACCATCTTCAAAAATGGTGCTGGACAGACTGGGTGTCTTCATGTAGAAGAATCCAAATAGGTCCATACTTAACACCATGAATCGAGGTTTCAAGTGGATTAAGGGCCTCACCACAAGTCCAGAAACATTGAATGTGATAGAGGAGACCGTGGGGGATAACCTTGAACTCATTGGTACATAGGGACTCAGATCAGCACCTTGCTCACCCATCACAGAGTTAGAGACAAGCACAGTGACTCATGACTAGGCAATGTACAGAGAGTGAGAAAACTTGGAAGAGTCAGTCTTCACTTGATCCTAGCCAAAGGTTAAGTGAGGGAACACTCGGTCTTAAGTGGGATGTTTCCATCAAATCCTTCACTGCTAAGGTTCAGGAGACTTTGCAGAATAGGAGGCAGAATGATGGTGAGAGCTGGGGGGGATGGAAGACAGCAAGGAAACAGTGCCTTCTAGACACCACAGGCCTGATGTACATATGAACTCACAGAGGCTGGCGGCATGCACAAGGCCTGCACATGCCTCATGAGATCCCAGTGCTGAGAGAGGAAGTGGACCTGAGCCCTAATTCCTAATTCAGAAGCTATTTCCAACTGATAGGAGAGCACAAGTGAAAAATTAGTTTTCTCCAATGACTTCTCACAAAGAATAAAAACCACACTTAAGGGTAGGTCACATGCCCAGCAGTAGATGATCAATATAGAATAAACTCAATGGTATTTTGTCTCATAAGGTTTGGAGACATTTTTCTGATATGATAGGTTTTTTTGTTGTTCTATTTCTATGGGTTTTCTGTGTATTTCTTAGTGTGTGTATCCCAGTTGTCAGGAATTGTTTCTTATGCATTTATTTTTTCTATTTGTTTTGTCCAATTTTCCTTGTTTGTTCTTATTTTATTGTATTTCATTATTATTTTTAGGTGGATCTTTGTAGTCTAATGAGAAGAGAGTAAGTGTGTGAATTAGGGTGGGTGGAAGAGTGAGCAGGAGCTGAGATGAGTTGAGGGAGGGAAACCATAATTAGAGTATACTGGATGGGAAAGAAAATCTATTTTTTAGTTAAAAAATATTAGCAAAAAAAAACCCCTTAAATCACTCTGCATTTACCTGTGCTTTTCAGAGAAATGAGGAATACTTTTTATAATGGCATCTTTAATACCATTCAATACCAATTTTGCACATGGTTATCATTTTTGTAGCTGTTTCTGAATTAGTCAGAAATGTATGAGGATAAACACACTGATTACACTTCATTAGGGCATCGCCGCTGACTTATTTTCTCCCATCTTCTATGGATTATGAATGTCTCAATTGTTCTCCCTCTTTCCATGATGGTTTTTAAAGGTAGCATCTATTATGACTTCTATCATTAAAAAATCCATCTGCCTCCTGGGACTTGTTTCTATTGTTCATAAAGGTTAATGCCAAATGATTAAGGCAGTCATGATATTCAAGGAGGAGGTGTGTATTTAGGCCAACCATTGACAATGGAGAGGAATCTAAGTGCATTGTTTATTTGTCATGTTCTTCTGATTTTTCTTGAACCACTAATACTTTTAAGATTTTCTTCTTTTTTCTTTTTGTCCCCGACAGGAGTCTCATTCAGCTCAGGATGGCCTTGGGATTTATATGTAGATGTTTACAATGGCCAGTATATAGCTATACACTAAATGTGCATTAACAGGAAAATGGATAAAGAAAATGTGATATTACTACACAGTAGAAGATTATTCAACTTGGGCAAGAGGAAGAACCTTGCTGTCCGCAGCATCATACATTAGCCTGTGATATAATATGTTAAAAATCACAAGCTGCTTGTAGAAGGAGTGCGGGATTCCACTTGTGTGGAATAATCAAACCTGCAGAATCAGAGCATGGATGAGCATTTTCCAAGGCCTGCGAAAATGAAGGAAATGCAGAATTGGTGTTTGATGTTTGACTGCTTGCTTACACAAGGTAAACAAGTTTTAGAGATTTGCTACCGAGGTACTGATAATTAAGAAAAGGTGCATTAAAAATTCATGGGAGTCTATATGATTTAAAGGTGTTTTTTAACACAAATGCAAAAAGACACAGATATTGGGGCTTGACAGACGCTGTTAGAGTTTGAATCTGAAATAACCCCGGAATAAGCTCATCTGTTTGAACATTTGGTATCAGCTGCAAGTGCTCCTTGTGGACCCCATGGAACCCCATACAAAGTGGCCTTGCTAGCAGAAGTGAGTTGCTGGGGTGGTGCCTGGAGGTGGCATCTATGTCTTGTTCTGGCCCAAGCTCTCTTTCCTGACCCACCAAGATGTGAATGAGCCTTTCCTCTCAGTAATGTCTCCCCATCATTAAAGGAACCATTGGAGTATGAAGCTATTCCTGAGCACTGTAAGCTGTGGCTACAGGATGTCTTTTGTCCCTTAAGTTTCTGTTTGGTGTTTTGTCACATTGATGGGAAAATTACTTGAGACTGATGTGCATGTTCCCCTGAATGTCGTGATTTTTTCATGTATAAATGCACAGTGTAGATTCGTCAGAAATATGCAATAAACATGTACATGTCTAAATTATAACTAAGTGAGGCGGATGAAGATTGGGCTGGTGAATGGTTCACGAGAGAAAGGCACTTCCTATCAAGCTGGATGACCTGCATTCATTCCCCAGCATGCATATTGTGAAGGAGAGAACCAACTACCTCAAGTTGTCCGCAGACACCTACATGTGTGTCATAATATAGGTGCATGCTCTGCTCTTGCTCTCTCTCTCTCTCTCTCTCTCTCTCTCTCTCTCTCTCCCTCTCTCTCTCTCTCTCTCTTCCCCCCCCTCTCTCTGTGAGTGAAACACACACACGGATACATACATTATACAAACAAAGCTGATAAAATTATATAAAACACATTTTAAAGTTCATGGAAACATAAAAAGTTATAACATTTAGATTGTGCTTATTTTTAGTAATGGAAAGAAGTGAACAGCAAGGCAAAAATCAGGGTAGCGGTTTCCACTGGAAGATGAGAGAAAGCCTGGGATTCAAAGATGCTGCCATGTTATCTCTTAAACCGAACAGCACATACATAGTTATGACAGCTGTTAGTGCTACTGAATTCTGATTTTTACATTACATCCGAGCAGAGAAAGGCTCTCCTGTAAACAGTGAACACCAGACAGTCATATCACAGGCTTTGTTTTTGCAACACATGTTTCCAATTCTGCAATTTCCATGTAGGTTTCCTTGAACATGGAGATTAAAGCAGAGTGCATAAGTATTGAATATCAGTAGCTCAACAACATCTTGTTCCTTCTCTCTTTTTTTCTTTTTTTCTTTTTTTTTTTATTAACTTGAGTATTTCTTATATACATTTCGAGTGTTATTCCCTTTCCCAGTTTCCGGGCAAACATCCCCTCCCCCCTCCCTTTCTTATCGGTGTTCCCCTCCCCACCCTCTCCCCATTGTCCCCCTCCCCCCAACAGTCTAGTTCACTGGGGGTTCAGTCTTAGCAGGACCCAGGGCTTCCCCTTCCACTGGTGCTCTTACTAAGATATTCATTGCTACCTATGAGGTCAGAGTCCACGGTCAGTCCATGTATAGTCTTTAGGTAGTGGCTTAGTCCCTGGAAGCTCTGGTTGCTTGGCATTGTTGTACATATGGGGTCTCGAACCCTTCAAGCTCTTCCAGCTCTTTCTCTGATTCCTTCAACGGGGGTCCCATTCTCAGTTCAGTGGTTTGCTGCTGGTATTTGCCTCTGTATTTGCTGAATTCTGGCTGTGTCTCTCAGGAGCGATCTACATCCGGCTCCTGTCGGTCTGCACTTCTTTGCTTCATCCATCTTGTCTAATTGGATGGCTGTATATGCATGGGCCACATGTGGGGCAGACTCTGAATGGGTGTTCCTTCAGTCTCTGTTTTAATCTTTGCCTCTCTCTTCCCTGCCAAGGGTATTCTTGTTCCCCTTTTAAAGAAGGAGTGAAGCATTCACATTTTGATCATCTGTCTTGAGTTTCATTTGTTCTAGGCATTTAGGGTAATTCAAGCATTTGGGCTAATAGCCACTTATCAGTGAGTGCATACCATGTATGTCTTTCTGTGATTGGGTTAGCTCACTCAGGATGATATTTTCCAGTTCCAGCCATTTGCCTACGAATTTCATAAAGTCGTTGTTTTTGATAGCTGAGTAATATTCCATTGTGTAGATGTACCACATTTTCTGTATCCATTCCTCTGTTGAAGGGCATCTGGGTTCTTTCCAGCTTCTGGCTATTATAAATAAGGCTGCAATGAACATAGTGGAGCACGTGTCTTTTTTATATGTTGGGGCATCTTTTGGGTATATGCCCAAGAGAGGTATAGCTGGATCCTGAGGCAGTTCAATGTCCAATTTTCTGAGGATCCTCCAGACTGATTTCCACAATGGTTGTACCAGTTTGCAATCCCACCAACAATGGAGGAGTGTTCCTCTTTCTCCACATCCTCGCCAGCATCTGTTGTCCCCTGAGTTTTTGATCTTAGCCATTCTCACTGGTGTGAGGTGAAATCTCAGGGTTGTTTTGATTTGCATTTCCCTTATGAGTAAAGATGTTGAACATTTCTTTAGGTGTTTCTCCGCCATTCGGCATTCCTCAGCTGTGAATTCTTTGTTTAGCTCTGAGCCCCATTTTTTAATAGGGTTATTTGTCTCCCTGCGGTCTAACTTCTTGAGTTCTTTGTATATTTTGGATATAAGGCCTCTATCTGTTGTAGGATTGGTAAAGATCTTTTCCCAATCTGTTGGTTGCCGTTTTGTCCTAACCACAGTGTCCTTTGCCTTACAGAAGCTTTGCAGTTTTATGAGATCCCATTTGTCAATTCTTGATCTCAGAGCGTAAGCCATTGGTGTTTTGTTCAGGAAATTTTTTCCAGTGCCCATGTGTTCCAGATGCTTCCCTAGTTTTTCTTCTATTAGTTTGAGTGTGTCTGGTTTGATGTGGAGGTCCTTGATCCACTTGGACTTAAGCTTTGTACCAGGTGATAAGCATGGATCGATCTGCATTCTTCTACATGTTGACCTCCAGTTGAACCAGCACCATTTGCTGAAAATGCTATCTTTTTTCCATTGGATGGTTTTGGCTCCTTTGTCAAAAATCAAGTGACCATAGGTGTGTGGGTTCATTTCTGGGTCTTCAATTCTATTCCATTGGTCTATCTGTTTGTCTCTGTACCAATACCATGCAGTTTTTATCACTATTGCTCTGTAATACTGCTTGAGTTCAGGGATAGTGATTCCCCCTGAAGTCCTTTCATTGTTGAGGATAGCTTTAGCTATCCTGGGTTTTTTGTTATTCCAGATGAATTTGCAAATTGTTCTGTCTAACTCTTTGAAGAATTGGATTGGTATTTTGATGGGGATTGCATTGAATGTGTAGATTGCTTTTGGTAAAATGGCCATTTTTACTATATTAATCCTGCCAATCCATGAGCATGGGAGATCTTTCCATCTTCTGAGGTCTTCTTCAATTTCCTTCTTCAGTGTCTTGAAGTTCTTATTGTACAGATCTTTTACTTGCTTGGTTAAAGTCACTCCGAGGTACTTTATATTATTTGGGTCTATTATGAAGGGTGTCGTTTCCCTAATTTCTTTCTCGGCTTGTTTCTCTTTTGTATAGAGGAAGGCAACTGATTTATTTGAGTTAATTTTATACCCAGCCACTTTGCTGAAGTTGTTTATCAGCTTTAGTAGTTCTCTGGTGGAACTTTTGGGATCACTTAAATATACTATCATATCATCTGCAAATAGTGATATTTTGACTTCTTCTTTTCCGATCTGTATCCCCTTGACATCCTTTTGTTGTCTGATTGCTCTGGCTAGAACTTCAAGAACTATATTGAATAAGTAGGGAGAGAGTGGGCAGCCTTGTCTAGTCCCTGATTTTAGTGGGATTGCTTCAAGTTTCTCTCCATTTAGTTTAATGTTAGCAACTGGTTTGTTGTATATGGCTTTTACCATGTTCAGGCATGGGCCTTGAATTCCTATTCTTTCCAGGACTTTTATCATGAAGGGGTGTTGAATTTTGTCAAATGCTTTCTCAGCATCTAATGAAATGATCATGTGGTTTTGTTCTTTCAGTTTGTTTATATAATGGATCACGTTGATGGTTTTCCGTATATTAAACCATCCCTGCATGCCTGGGATGAAGCCTACTTGATCATGGTGGATGATTGTTTTGATGTGCTCTTGGATTCGGTTTGCCAGAATTTTGTTGAGTATTTTTGCGTCGATATTCATAAGGGAAATTGGTCTGAAGTTCTCTTTCTTTGTTGTGTCTTTGTGTGGTTTAGGTATAAGAGTAATTGTGGCTTCGTAGAAGGTATTCGGTAGTGATCCATCTGTTTCAATTTTGTGGAATAGTTTGGATAATATTGGTATGAGGTCTTCTATGAAGGTTTGATAGAATTCTGCACTAAACCCGTCTGGACCTAGGCTCTTTTTGGTTGGGAGACCTTTAATGACTGCTTCTATTTCCTTAGGAGTTATGGGGTTGTTTAACTGGTTTATCTGTTCCTGATTTAACTTCGATACCTGGTATCTGTCTAGGAAATTGTCCATTTCCTGAAGATTTTCAAGTTTTGTTGAATATAGGTTTTTGTAGTAAGATCTGATGATTTTTTGAATTTCCTCTGAATCTGTTGTTATGTCTCCCTTTTCATTTCTGATTTTGTTAATTTGGACGCACTCTCTGTGTCCTCTCGTTAGTCTGGCTAAGGGTTTATCTATCTTGTTGATTTTCTCAAAGAACCAACTTTTGGTTCTGTTGATTCTTTCTATGGTCCTTTTTGTTTTTACTTGGTTGATTTCAGCTCTGAGTTTGATTATTTCCTGCCTTCTACTCCTCCTGGGTGTATTTGCTTCTTTTTGTTCTAGATCTTTTAGGTGTGCTGTCATGCTGCTGACATATGCTCTTTCCTGTTTCTTTCTGCAGGCACTCAGCGCTATGAGTTTTCCTCTTAGCACAGCTTTCATTGTGTCCCATAAGTTTGGGTACGTTGTACCTTCATTTTCATTAAATTCTAAAAAGTTTTTAATTTCTTTCTTTATTTCTTCCTTGACCAGGTTATCATTGAGTAGAGCATTGTTCAATTTCCAAGTATATGTGGACATTCTTCCTTGATATTTATTGAAGACCAGTTTTAGGCCGTGGTGGTCCGATAGCACGCATGGGATTATTTCTATCTTTCTGTACCTGTTGAGGCCCGTTTTTTGACCAATTATATGGTCAATTTTGGAGAAAGTACCATGAGGAGCTGAGAAGAAGGTATATCCTTTTGCTTTAGGATAGAATGTTCTATAAATATCCGTTAGGTCCATTTGGCTCATGACTTCTCTTAGTCTGTCTACATCTCTGTTTTATTTCTGTTTCCATGATCTGTCCATTGATGAGAGTGGGGTGTTGAAATCTCCCACTATTATTGTGTGAGGTCCAATGTGTGTTTTGAGCTTTAGTAAGGTTTCTTTTACATATGTAGGTGCCCTTGTATTTGGGGCATAGATATTTAGGATTGAGAGTTCATCTTGGTGGATTTTTCCTTTGATGAATATGTACTGTCCTTCCTTATCTTTTTTGATGACTTTTAGTTGAAAATTGATTTTATTTGATATTAGAATGGCTACTCCAGCTTGCTTCTTCTGACCATTTGCTTGGAAAGTTGTTTTCCAGCCTTTCACTCTGAGGTAGTGTCTGTCTTTGCCTCTGAGGTGTGTTTCCTGTAGGCAGCAGAATGCAGGGTCCTCGTTGCGTATCCAGTTTGTTAATCTATTTCTTTTTATTGGGGAGTTGAGGCCATTGATGTTGAGAGATATTAAGGAATAGTGGTTATTGCTTCCCGTTATATTCATATTTGGATGTGAGGTTATTTTTGTGTGCTTTCATTCTCTTTGTTTTGTTGCCAAGACGATTAGTTTCTTGCCTCTTCTAGGGTATAGCTTGCCTCCTTATGTTGGGCTTTACCATTTATTATCCTTTGTAGTGCTGGATTTGTAGAAAGATATTGTGTAAATTTGGTTTTGTCATGGAATATCTTGGTTTCTCCACCTATGTTAATTGAGAGTTTTGCAGGATACAGTAACCTGGGCTGGCATTTGTGTTCTCTTAGGGTCTGTATGACATCAGTCCAGGATCTTCTGGCCTTCATAGTTTCTGGCGAGAAGTCTGGTGTGATTCTGATAGGTCTGCCTTTATATGTTACTTGACCTTTTTCCCTTACTGCTTTTAATATTCTTTCTTTATTTTGTGCATTTGGTGTTTTGACAATTATGTGACGGGAGGTGTTTCTTTTCTGGTCCAATCTATTTGGAGTTCTGTAGGCATCTTGTATGTCTATGGGTATCTCTTTTTTTAGGTTAGGGAAGTTTTCTTCTATGATTTTGTTGAAGATATTTACTGGTCCTTTGAGCTGGGAGTCTTCACTCTCTTCTATACCTATTATCCTTAGGTTTGATCTTCTCATTGAGTCCTGGATTTCCTGTATGTTTTGGACCAGTAGCTTTTTCTGCTTTACATTATGTTTGACAGTTGAGTCAATGATTTCTATGGAATCTTCTGCTCCTGAGATTCTCTCTTCCATCTCTTGAATTCTGTTGGTGAGGCTTGTATCTACAGCTCCTTGTCTCTTCTTTTGGTTTTCTATATCCAGGGTTTTTTCCATGTGTTCTTTCTTGATTGCTTCTATTTCCATTTTTAATTCCTTCAACTGTTTGATTGTGTTTTCCTGGAATTCTTTCAGGGATTTTTGCGATTCCTCTCTGTAGGCTTCTACTTGTTTATTACTGTTTTCCTGTGTTTCCCTAAGTGTGTTCATGTCTTTCTTGAAGTCCTCCAGCATCATGATCAAATATGATTTTGAAACTATATCTTGCTTTTCTGGTGTGTTTGGATATTCCATGTTTGTTTTGGTGGGAGAATTGGGCTCCGATGGTGCCATGTAGTCTTGGTTTCTGTTGCTTGGGTTCCTGCGCTTGCCTCTCGCCATCAGATTATCTCTAGTGTTACTTTGTTCTGCTATTTCTGACAGTGGCTAGACTGTCCTATAAGCCTGTGTGTCAGGAGTGCTGTAGACCTGTTTTCCTCTCTTTCAGTCAGTTATGGGGACAGAGTGTTCTGCTTTCGGGCGTGTAGTTTTTCCTCTCTACAGGTCTTCAGCTGTTCCTGTGGGCCTGTGTCTTGAGTTCACCAGGCAGCTTTCTTGCAGCAGACAAGTTGGTCTTACCTGTGGTCCCGAGGCTCAAGTTTGCTCGCGGGGTGCTGCCCAAGGGCTCTCTGTGGCGGCAGCAACCAGGAAGACCTGTGCCGCCCCTTCCGGGAGCTTCAGTGCACCAGGGTTCCAGATGGCCTTGGTGTTTTCCTCTGGCGTCTGAGATGTATGTACAGAGAGCAGTCTCTTCTGGTTTCCCAGGTTTGTCTGCCTCTCTGAAGGTTCAGCTCTCCCTCCCATGGGATTTGGGTGCAGAGAACTGTTTATCCGGTCTGTTTCCCTCAGGTTCCGGCGGTGTCTCAGGCAGGGGTCCTGCCGCTCCTGGGCCCTCCCCCACGGGAGCCCAGAGGCCTTATACAGTTTCCTCTTGGGCCAGGGATGTGGGCAGGGGTGAGCAGTGTTGTTGGTCTCTTCCGCTCTGCAGCCTCAGGAGTGCCCACCTGATCAGGCGGTGAGGTGTCTTTCCCACAGGGTCTGGGAGCAGAGAGCTGCTGCGGGCCCGGGATCCGCGGGCGTGGGACTTCCGGCAAACACAGGACGTGCCCGGTCCTAGATGAACTCTGCCTCTGTGTGTCCTGATCTCACCAGGCAGCTCTCTTGCAGCAGATAAGTTGGTCTTACCTGTGGTCCCGAGGCTCAAGTTCGCTCGTGGGGTGCTGCCCAAGGGCTCTCTGCGCGGCAGCAACCAGGAAGCTTGTTCCTTCTCTTAAGTGGACTTCTAACTCATTCAGATCACTGCACTCTCTGTCATAAAACATTGATGTGACTTTTCTATAAAAGGCATTATTAATCATGAAAAGCCCATGTCTTATGAGACAGCCTTTTTTTTCTTCCCCTCATTCATATAGAAGAAACCCAGAGAAGTTGAGAAAATTATGGAACGTGATGGTAATTGACACAATTCTGTATTTTTGTTTTTATTTAAAGGTATGTTCAGGAAAGCTTAGAAGAGGAAACTGCTTCATGCTAAAATGTCTTCCTTCGCCTCACCCGCTCATCCTGCTCCCACTTCACAGGCATAGCCTGTGTTCCCAGGCAAGTTTAAATTAAACACATCAATCATTTTAAGGCTCAAGAATTACCTAATGCTGTGATGAATGACTCTTGAAATTTAGCCTCTTAGGGTTTGCTGTTTTGAGATTTTTGTGGCCACATCTGAGGCAGTCTGATGTAGAAAGGGAACAGATACTAATTTGTGTCTTATCAAACTATCTCCAGAGTGGCACTGTCACGGTGCTTGGCATTGACATTTTCAGGGTTATTTTCTTGGATTATTTCAACGTTCTGACTTAACTGTAATTTCTTGGGAGAATGATAAGCTAAAACTCACCAAAACTAAAACTAAAACCAAAACCAAACTCCAAATCTGAATACCAAGATCCACTCATAAAGCAAAGGCCAGAAGGCTTAAAACTAAAGATAGGTACGTTTGGTTGAGTTGGGTAGACTCACTCTGTAATAGGAGCTGATAGGTGATTTTCTGATCTGCAAACATCAGAAGAAACAGGAAAGAAGAGGGGAGATCACTTAAGGAAATAAAAGGATGCATTTATTTAGATGTGAAGGTAACCCAGGCAAAGGCACCCTAGGCTGGTCCACTGCAAATGCATCAGGCAACCATAGATTTTATTTTTCAAATAAGGAATAGGGGACTGTCTGTCTGTCTGTCTGTCTATCTATCTATCTATCTATCTATCTATCTATCTATCTATCTATCCATCCATCCATCTATCTACCCACTCAGCTATCCATCCATTAACATCTACATTTATATTTAAATGAGTAGACTGGAGACTGAATAAAACACAATGGCATTTGAAGTCATGCAGAAAGGAATCAAAGTGATTTTTCAGAATTAGAGTGAATGTGGTAATTATATGTCTTCTGCAATCTGACTGCTTCAGCTTGCATACACAGCTAAACAAAGGATACGGTGAATTCATTTAAATGAATAGCTTGGAATTCAAATCCCCATCTCTGTGAAGGCATGGGACATCTGAACATGTCCTTTTCATTTATTTGTTGGTTGTGGCGAGAATTAATATATAATTTTCCCTATCACTGTCAGTCATGCTTTGTCTAGAACAGAAAACCAAAGTGTGTTAAACAGCCACCTCGTAAAATGGTGGGCTGCTTAAATGAAGGGAGAAAAGGAGAGAAAGCCCAGGAAAGAAGCTTTGGATGTAGGTGTTGAATACAATTATTTTGTAAACGTTTGGAATGGTTCCCAGTTTGGTTAATGAGGTAGCCATTTGCTTGACTGAATGGTCTTTGAAAAACCTTCTGTTCTGTAAAAGACATTTCCTTGCTGCTGCCAGCTGATGTCTATCAGCGAGGACATTTGGCGACACTAGACCGAGTCTGGATGGCTGGAAAGAGAGAGCTTCTTTAATCATCTAAATTGATTTTCTTAACTTTCTCATCAGTCTTTATAAAAGATGGACACAACAGAGGACTGAAGGCTGGTCCTCACAAGAATTCCCTGTCTAGTCTACTGTAAACATTTCCCAATCAGCTTGTTAATAATATTTAGACTTTTATCAATCATTCTTTTAACCAAGCACAGGAGCTGCCAAGGCTCAGAGCCAGCATCTTCCTTCCACCTGGCCTGCTTTGAATCTTTTCACTTGCAGCCCAGAGTCTTGCCTGCCTCCAGTAATT
The DNA here is from genome assembly GCF_021556685.1 of Rattus norvegicus. Classification (NCBI taxonomy): domain Eukaryota; kingdom Metazoa; phylum Chordata; class Mammalia; order Rodentia; family Muridae; genus Rattus; species Rattus norvegicus. The sequence goes on from NC_141542.1 coordinate 110,008,797, forward strand.
TTTCAAAACTGCTGTTAAATCATCATTTTGACCTGTGCTTTAACCTTGCCACCTGCTTACTTCACACTACATCATAGATTCCCAAATGCTCAAAAAATTGGACCGAGATTCCACTTTAAATCTCTCCATTGCAAAGGAAAAAAAATGTGCGTGCGTCTCTTCACAGCTCCTTATTTGCCTTCAATTACTACAGCCAAATGTTCAGGTTTTCTCCTGGACCGTTACCTCAGCGGACCGCCTAGATGCTCTACCTCCTGTCATTTGTACAAATAATCGTACAGACGTATAGATGCTCCTTCCACCTAACTAAAAGTAAGTCATTTCCTGAAATACAGCTTCTGTGATTTTTGAGAGAAGTATTCATTATCAGAGTGTGTGCACACCAACGATATTCTAACTGTACTTAGATTTCTGTGTCTGTGAATTGCCTTACTCGAGAAATATGATTTTAATTTTTACAGTTCAATTTAATCACTATTTTGTCTTCTATACCAATGCCTTCTCCTAATTCTGAAGTCCTAAAACCACAATTGTACATTTAAAAAAGATGGGACCAATGAAAATGTTTTACCAATTGATTGAAAATATGAATGCTAGCATGTGGGGAAGGATCTGAATTGTGTTTCATATAGAAATGTAGAACGGCATCATTCTTCAAAAGTTTGGCATTTCTTCAGCATGTCAATTCAGTCATATCTAAGCAAGTTGATTCCCTGTTACATACTTAAGTAGAATAAAAACATGTCCACTGTGAAACCTGTACATGAATGTTTATATAACATTGTTAGTCATAACCTCCAAAGTAGAAATAACTCAAATATTCACTAACCAGTGAGTAAATAAAATTGTGTTCATAAATTGCAATACTATTGTGATTTTTTTGCCACTTTAAATTAGTTGATTTGACTTTGTTACTCAGTTTTTAGATTTATATATTTTGATATTCAGATCTAATGTTACTCAAATATTTTCTCTAGTTTCCTTGTGATCAAAGTAATCTACTTTATAAATGTCTTGAATATTTAAGAGATACTATGATAAGGCAACTCTTAGAAAAGAAAGCATTTAACTGGGGGTTTGCTTATAGTTGAAGAAGTCAGTCCATTATCATCATGGCTGGGAGCATGACAGCAGGTATGTCATCGGAAACATAGTTGAGAGCTAAGTCCTGGTCCATAGGCAGAGAGAGGCCAAGAGTGCCTGGGCCTGAGGTGGGTTTTTGAACTCTCAAAGCCCATGCACAATGACATACTTCCTCCAAGAAGGCCACACCTCACAATCCTTTTAAGTAGTTTCACTCTCTGGTAACTAAGGATTTAAATATATGAGCTCTCATCATTTTAATGAAATCATCACAATTAATCAACGGAAAGACAAAAAGACTTGATCATCTTATCAGATGCAGAAAAGTGCCTTTGACAAAAATCTGACACCCCTTTATGATACAAGTCCTGGAGGAATTAGGGATACAGGGGACAAACCTCCACATAATAAAAAGTCAGTTCACAGCAAGCTTATAGCCAATATCACGTTAAATTGAGAGAAACTCAAAGCAATTCCACTCAAATCAGAAACAAGATAAGGTTGTCCACTTGATCCATTCTTACTCAATATAGACTTGAAGTCTTTGCTAGAGCCATAAGACAATAAAGGAAGAGCAAGGGGCTAAAATTGGGAAGGAAGAAGTCAAAGTATCTTTATTTGAAGATGATAAGATAGTATTAATGCTACCCTAAAAATTTCACCCGGGAACTCATAAAGCTGATAAACACGCTCATAAAAAATAGCCAAATACAAAATTAAATCACAACAACCAGTAGCCTCGATGTCTTCCTATATATAAATAACAAATATGTTGAGAAAGAAATCAGGGAACAACACTTTTTACAATAGCCTCGAATAATATAAAATATTTTGGGGTAACTAATTAAGCAAGTGAAAGATCTGTATGACAAAAACTTTAATTCTTTGAAGAAATTGAAGAAGATATCAGAAGACGGAAAAATCTCCCTTGCTCATAGATTAATATAGTAAAAATATTATAGTATTTTAATATAGTTGGATTAATGTAGTACAAATGCCTATTCTATCGAAACAATCTACAAAATCACTGCAAGCCCCACTCAAGTTTCAACAAATTTTTCAGAGATCTTCAAAGGGCAATTCTCAGTTTTGTATGGAAACACAAAAATCCCAGGATAGCTAAAACAATTCTGAATAAGCAAAACAAACAAAACAAATGGAAACTCCAAAGCAGTGCTGGAAGTCTTACCATCCCTGACCTCAAACCATACTACAGAGCTATAATAATAAAACCAGTGTGGCATTGGCAATAAACATCACAGAAAACATTAGAAGAGCCCTAATGAAATTAACAAGAGAATAACCCCATGAACCCACAATATTTCCTGGGTATTACATGAAAAAAAAAACTTTACCACTTCTTTAAACACTGCACTTTGACATTCATTACAGAATTATTCAAGTGTGACTATCCTGGAAACTAGATAGTTTTCATTTGATGAACAGGGTCAAATAAGGAAACTATGAGTTATGTGCTCGCATAAGTATGCACACACACACACAGACACACACACACACACAATACACACACACACACACACACGCCACACATACACAGAGGAATACATAAAGGAATACATCTTACGATTTACACGGTATTGGTAGAGCTGGGGAACATTATGTTAGGTGAAATGACGTAGAGAAAGAAATAAAGCTATTGTGGGGCAAGTGGACCATGCCACCAGACAGAAGAACTGGTGAGGCTGAGTGCGCCCAAATGCCGTAAATCTCAGAATTGAGAATGGTATAAGGGGGGTCAGCTCCCTGACTGCCTCTCTCTATCTGATCTGCAACAGATAACCACAACACTCCACTGAGAGGACCATGGCAAAATGTCAAGTAGCACAAAAACCTGGAATTCTTCATGCTAATGAGGTATCTAGATAGGCCCTGAGAGATCAGCCAATAAGCCTTTCTTCCTGGGCATTTCTTCTCCCCAAAGGTATTTAATCCCTGGTACACCCTGAATTCGGTGTATGCATTTTCATCCACCATCAAATCAAGCAGTTTGAACAAGCACAGACTGTCTTCATCAAGGACCGCTGTGGATCCTTGGGACTGTGCTGGGGGAGGGGGAGTATTCATAGGAAAGAGTGGACCCTAAATCTCCCAGAGAAGACCTTCTTTCTTCCAGATCCTATGCACTCTATGCACTCACTCAGAACCAAACACCTGTCCCAGGCTCACCCTTACCCCTTCCTGCCTGGCACATGGACGCCCTGAGGGGAGGCACAGACAGGGAGCTTGATCCCAACTCCCAGTAGTATGCCAGTGGTGTCTGGGTACACAGGAGACTGGAAACCACAGCAATCATTCCACCGTTTCCCATCCAGAAAACCAGACTGTGGGCCCCATTAAAGACTGTGTCTGCCTCCCCAGAGAGGTGAGCCTGAGGTGCTCTAGGCACCCCATCGGCGAGGCAGACGCACAGTCTGGCAAGTTATTTCAGGATTTTACATTTATTTGGAATCTTTAAAAAGGCAAGTTTATTTGCATCTGTATAAAGAAAAGTAAAGTAATAGTTACCAGAATTGGGCTGGGGAAAGAAATAGGGAGACGAAGGATGCCAGTTAGTAAATATGTGAAGGATGAGTTTAGAGAGTTCGTGTACAATGTGGAACCACAGTTAGTACAGTACACTATATTCTGATAATCAGTGGGGGACCCGGGAAATGAGCAACGTATGATACGTTACATTGTTTCACTTTATGTGTATCTTAAGTCATCATGTTCTGTGCCTCAAATTGCACAAAAGAAATTAAAAAGACTGGAAAAGAAAGACGGGAAGTACTTTTTAGGGAGACAGGAAGTGTTCATTTTAGGATAGTAAAACTTGACCAATACACACATCAGGACGCAGCCTTATATATTCTAATTAGTCAGCCATTTTCACCAAAGGTGATCAGATTGTTTGGACCATGTGGCATTTCAGTGTTGTTAGGTTATAGTTTTGACACACAGTGGACAGAATGGAGCCTTTTAGTAAGGAGAACCAGCTCTTTCCCACCCCCACATCTTCATCTGTTTTCCAAACATGAACCTTACTCTGACTGCATGATGATAATTCTGAGATTGTCAAGAAGGATGAAAATCTGTCAGGTTGCATATATTGGGCAAGGTGCAGCTATTCCAGTTTTAAAAAATCAGAGAATCTATAATTTATGTGTCTGTTTCTCCTTGAGTTTGTGAGCGAAGGTTATCTCTTTCTTTTCTTTCTTTCTTTCTTCCTTCCTTCCTTTCTTTTTCTTTCCTTCTTTTTTTTTTCTTTAGAATAAGAACTTCAGATCAATGGAGGTTAAGAGTTCAGCAGGGTAAGGAGTTCAGCAAATCCCCGAAGCAGCATGCTGACATTTCAAAGCAGGGCAGTAAAGGTTTCCCTTTCTTGATGCTACTTTGAAAGGATGCATTATTGAAATGTCACTTATTTGCAACACATTCCTCACTCTGTGCCTGTCTATGGGTCCCATAGTGCGGTGTGCAGATCCATTGTTGCTTTTCTAAATTTCCAGTAGCTTGTTGGCCTCACTGGGTCAGCCACGTGCATAATGAACACTCAGGGACTGAATTTAACAACAAGCACCTGCTGCACGAATGCCTTTCCTTAGTTTTCACTATAGAAAATAGGTGACAATTTTCCCAAGTTCAGCTGATTTTGTGGTCCGAAGATTTGGGCTTTACTTTGTTACTGCTTGCCCTGGACCAAATAACTAACATCTATGTATGATGATCCCTATCTTTTTAAAATGTTAATTTTAATCTATTTTATGTGGGGATATTTTGCCTGAATGTATGTCTCCATGTCACCTGTATTCTATGTGTCTGCAGAGCCCAAAAGATACCACTGGATTTTAAAATTAGGTCTATGGATGGCGGTAAGCTGTCATATGGATCCTGAGAATTGAACTTGGGTCCTGCATAAGAGCAGCTAGTGCTGTTGAGTCTCTCTTCAGCTGCTATTATTTGCATCTTTAATATGGATGCTATAGAAATACAGAAAATCTGAAGTTTAACAAATTCTAAAAACAAAACAAACACCCCCCCCAAAAACCCACCCAAACCCCCAAACCCATCTAGTTTGATACCTTTTAGGTTTTATCTGACTCTTGAATAAATCCAATGTGGAAACACATTGTGTCTTGAGAGAAATAAAATTTTGAGGTAGTACAAATGCATGTTATGGCATGTTATACTGATAAAACCTTTGCTATATTCTGAGCTCTACCGCCGCTCACTCATATGTACCTGCATGCTTGTCAGCCATCTTGCGGAACGAGTATGACTATACCCAAAATACAGGTGAAGCCTTTGGTATTTTAATCTGTTGAAAATAAAGATTCCTAGGTGAATATAATAATGTGTCAGGAGCCATCCTAAGATAAGCTGATAACTAGCAGGTGATCTTCCTGTGGTGAGTCTGCTTTGGATTAATGAATAATCCATGACAGATTTGCTCCTATAGGCAAGGTCCGGAAGAAAATCACTTTAGGAAAGATTCCTGCTATTAATGTGCATTTCCTGTTATTATTAAACATATATAACAATCACTAGGTATTAGCCCACCCTTTTGAGCAGATCTCTGAAGACCCATGAAGATGTACTGTCTTGTAGTGATGCTATATAGACAAATAGACGACTTCTTGTCTTAATGATGATCCTGTAAGAATTCCTAAAGTTGTATCAGTGGTTATTAAACTCTTTTATAGACTGCTTAATAACTGCTATTAGGTCCTTTCTGATAGCAGTCCTTAGGGACTGCTATTAGGTCCTTTCTGATAGTCAAAACTTCAATGAGAACCCTGCCAATCTCTGTCACCAGTTAATTGCTTCTAGATGGTAACCAGACTTTCTCCTACTCAGAGCATATTCGAAGAGGTCATAAAACCATTAACCAAAGGTCATAAAAAGGGAACTAATGATTTATTGTAGGTGCTAGGACAGAGGGTAAAATATTGACTGGGTTTATCTACACAAAACTTCACTAATAACTTAGTTATGGTTTTTAACTCTTCATGAATCTGTGGAGCTGTGACAAGTGATGGATGTTTAGCCAGGTAATTACACCTAATGGATACATGTGTAAACATTCTCTATTGTAAACTTCTTCTTTGAATTGTGATTTGAGTTTATGTGTAAACGTGTGATGAAGGTTTAATCATGTGATCATGTATTCTGAAAGATGTATAAGTCAAAGAGAGGGGCACAAATTTTCCTTGGCCCGCTTAGGGTCTTTCTGCCTTTTCCCTTTTTCTTAGAGAGCTTTCATAGGAAACTTTTTACAACTTAGAAATAAATGCTAAACTGACTTTTCAAAGTGTCCCTCTTTCTTCCTGTGCAACTAGCAGGCTGAAAGTTAGAATTGTGCAGTTCCTGCTGAGACGGAATAAACGCTGTTTTAGGATGAGGTGCTAAGTGCCAGAGATTGCAGTTCCTGGCCTCAGAGGAACACAGAAGGCAGGTCAGCTACAGCAGCAAAGTACTTAGACTTAGTTAAGTAAACTCTTTATTATCATACAGCAAACCTAAGTGTCTCATCAGATGAAAGTCTTACCCTCCACTGATGTTCTTCCCCCTCTGCTGCCTTCAGAGGAACCCACAACAAAAAAGAAGACCACACAGAGGCTGAACCCCCAACCCCCAGCAATAATGCATGCCCATAATCAAAACACTTACTTAAATAAAAAAAATCGCTATAAGCCTGAAGTCAGCTTGGACTATATTCATCAAGTTACTGCCAGCCAGATCTATATACTGAGAAGGGATTATTTTACAATATAATTCCTTAACTGCTGACCATCTTCACTACACCATTCATGAAAATGTCTCAATTTTAAGGACTCTGTGTCCATGTGTTGTTTCTTCTAAAGGTCCGGCAGTGGAATCTAGATCAGTGCAGATTATGAGGGCGGAGGGAGGACTATTTGACTGGATAGAACGCATACATGGTTTTCACTTAGGCAATGTTCATTCTTACTCTGGTGCCTGGGGGTGTGGCTATATTCATTCATTTGGTCACTTTGGATTTTGAAAAGGACATGCTGCTTCAATGATATTTTTCATTCAATAAATAAAAATTTAAATCAAGTTTTCAGTTACTATACTAAATAGTGTGTTTCGTTTGGGCAGTTTCATTTACACACCACACCAACAGGGAGTCAGATAGACACAGGGACATATACGCACAGGCACAGGCACAAACACACACAGTCATATTCACCCCTTTTTGCATTGACCCCAAGCTCCTCTACTCCTTCTCCTAACTCCATTCTTTATTTTAAAAAATGTTCCACTATATTTAGTTTGTGCCGCTTATTTATACATGGGTGAAGCATGGTTGACCTCCCAGTGACCATACCTCTAAAGAAAAGTGGCTTTCTTTCCTCTTCCTGCCATCAACTATCAATAGTGCCTCAGGTCGTCAGCACATACTGAGCCACTTACTTCTCCATGATGGTTTATTGACTGGCTTCACCCTGTGCAGGCAACTATAGCTGCGAGGTGTTTGTTGCTATGTATGTCTTCATGAGTGTAGTGGTTTTCTCATGTCTAAAAAGCACTGCTTTGCCTCAGTCCTCCTAGATTTCTGATTTTGAAAACCTTTCAACCCCCCTTTAGACTGTGATGTTTTCTGAGCCTCCAGGAGGGGGCTCTTCCCACTCTTGCTCATACCACTTTGCCCCAACTGTCTCACCTTCAAGTTTAATATTGTATATACTGCATAATCTCTTGTTCTTGCCTTTCTTTAGCTCTCCTTCTCACATATCAAACTCTGTTATCTACATTTACATCCTAGACATGACCCCCCAGGAGTATGCATGCTTCATACATACATACATACATACATACATACATACATACATACATAATACATACATTTAAATTTTAAATATAGATTTTGCATGTAAGAGAAAATATACAATTTTTTAAGTCTAGAATACTCAGTTAATATTAAGTTCTACAATTCTACTCCTTTTCCTGAAAGTTTCAGAATTTTTTCTCTTTATTGATGAATAAAATCTCACTGTAAATATGTGTAGAATTTCTTTATTCATTCATCTGCTAATCAACTACTAGACTGTCCTCAACATAGCTATTGTGCAGTAGACATAGATGTGCTGGTATCTCTCTGCTATTCTGACTTAGAAGCCTTTAGCTATACACACAGAAGTTCTGTAGCTTGATCACATGGTAGTTCTACTTGTAGTTTTTGAGGATCCTACATACTGATTTCTACAGTTGCTTCTTGTCCTGGCTGGTTTTGTGTGCCAACTTGACACAAGCTGGAGTTATCAGAAAGAAAGGAGTTTCCCTTGAGGAAATTCCTCCATGAGATCCAGCTGTAAAACATTTTTTCAATTAGTGATCAAGCAGGGAGGACCCAGCCCATTGTGGGTGATGTAATTCCTGGGTAGTTCTGGGTTCTATAAGCAAGCAAGCTGAGCAAGTCAGGGGAAGCAATCCAGTAAACAGCACCTCTCCATGGCCTCTGCATCAGCTTTTGCCTCCAGGTTTCTGCCCTGTGTGTGTTCTAGTCTGACTTCCTCTGGTGATGAACAGCAATGTGGAAATGTAAGCTGGATAAACCCTTTCCTCCATAACTTGCATTTTGGTCATGATGTTTTGTGCAGGAATAGAAACCCCGACTAAGACAAGTCTCCATTCCTACCTGTAGCACATTTCTCTTCTTTATCTTTATTAGCATGTGTTATCATCTTTATGATAGCCAATCTGCCTGGGATGAGGTGGAATATCACGGTAATTTCTGTTTGCATTTCTCTGAAGGATAAAGATATTAAATATATTTTCAAATGTTTATTAGCCATCTGTATTTCTTCCTTTTGGAAATGTCTTTTCAACTAATTAAATGATTTACTAAATGCATGATTGTGGTTTTAGAGTGAATACTTGGGTTTCTCTATAAATTACAGGTATTAATTCCTTTTTAGAACTTTTTCCTGGAGCCTTTTCACAGAAATGATTTTTTTCTGTGAAGAGATTTTTAATTTTATGAAACTTTACTAGTTCTAAGATAATTACCTCTGTTATTGGTGTCTTTTTTTTCCCCAGAAAATTCTTACTTATGCTCGTGTCTTAAAACACTTCCCCTGTATTTTTATTTAAAACATTCACAATCTTTGGTTTTTATTCTAAAGTTACTAGTCTAGTTCTATTTACTTTGGTCCAAGATGTAAATTATGGATTTAACTTTATTTTTACATACCAATTTCCCAACGATTTTTTGAAGAGACTACTCTCCCCCTCAAATGAACATTTTTGACATATTAGATACCTGTATCTGTGTGTTCACTTCTGCATCCATTGTTCCCTTCTTCTTTGTCTATGGGTTTGTTTTTGTATTACTCTTCAGCTGTGTTCAATACTGTGGCTCTGTGGTAAGGTCTGAGGTCAGGTACTAGTTCCAGCATGATGTTTTTCTGGTTAGGATTGCAATGGCTGTTTGTGTTCATTTATGTTCTTATAATGACCTTAGTATCTTTTTCTTATCCTGTAAAAAAAATCAGACTTTGGATGGAGATTGTGTTAGATCTGTAGGTTGTTCTAACAACCTATTTTTATAGCATTAATGTTTTTATAATACTATTTCTGGTTATTCAAGAACTTGGATGAGGTCTCTCCATACTGTATTTTCTTCAGTTTTGTTTTGATTGCTTAGATCTTTCCCCTCCTTTATTAGATTTATTTATTTATGGAACAAACTATAAACAGGATTGTTTTTTTCTGTTTTTTTTAATTGACACGTTCTTTATTAGTATGGAGAAAAGTTGCCGATTTGCATGATTTTGAAACATACTATTTTGATCAACTTATGTATTGGACTTAGGAAGTGAACCCCAACTGAGTCCTTGTCTGGATGGATCCACAGTTCAATTTGTGCCATCTTCTGATTTGTGAGAGAGTGGCTCATCACAAAGCTGGGACAGCCCATGGAACAACAGAGGTTGACCAGTAGTTCCTCAATGAACACAATAATGCAGTGCCCATTGGTCAGCCAGAAGTGGTCTACCTGGTGCTTGATGTTCACTTTTAACACAGTGAATCACTTTACATCAATCTCCACATCAAAATGTCTAATGTTTGAAACAGCTACTGAGGACCATAGTCAAACATTGGTCAGTGCTCAATGAGTCTTAAGGAAGAGTTGGTAGAAGGATCAACGGTTCTGGAAGCAATAGGAACTCCACAAGAAGACCAAGAGAGTCAACGAACCTGGACCCTTGGGGGCTCTCAAACATTGAACCACCAATGAAAGAGCATACACAGGTGGGCCTAGGCACACCACATGTATGTAGCAGATATACAGCTCTATCTTCATGTGGGTTCCCCAACAACTGGAGTAGGGGCTGTCCCTAAAGCTGTTGCCTGTTCGTGGATCCTGTTGCCCTAACTTGGCTGCCTTGTCTGGCCTCAGTGAGAGAGGATATGCCTAGCCTTGGAGAGACTTAATGTGCCAGGGTTGAAGGACATGGTGGGAGCTTCCCCTTCTCAGAGGAGAAGGGGATCCGGGATAGGGAGGGGATGTGTGTGGGAGGATTGGTGGGAGGGAGCAGTGATAGGTATATAAAGTGAATACATAAATTAATTAATGGAAATATCCAATGATATCCCTTCTTCTGTTCAAAGTATTGCCCAAACATGATATCAACACAACCTGTGGTGGTGACAAAGATGCTGCCCTCCTTATAGGCTTTGTCCATGGTATTCAACTCATAGACCTCCAAGGCAGCCACAATGATGGTGTCAATCTTGGTGATGATGACTCAGGTCCTGAAATCACTCAAGGTCTGTACACATCCCTTTCCTACATCACTACAGCCTGCTGCCACTGCCAGCTTACCCACAATTATCATATTTGTGACCATTTAATGACACCTATGAGTGACTCCTGATAGCCATAGAGTTGTCAAACTTACTCTTGGTGATGGAATCATCGGCACTGATAGCAGGTAACTTCAGGATACCATTGGCCATCATCTTGTTCAAGTTATGGACCCTAGTCATTGTTTCCTCAGAGATGACTTGTATGTCTGCTAGTAGCAGGGCACTTTAGGTGAATGGAGTTGCTCCAAAGAACCTTTCTAAACAGGTCCACTTCCTTTGCATCCTTTCTTTCCTACCACCTCTGGTGAGTGGTGGATTATAAGGAAATAAAGCATTTAAGAATCATAATTAAAAATAGGATTTGAGAAAATTAAAGTTACATAGCTGCTGCATGATCCTGAGAAGATATTGCCATTGGACCATAGCATCCTGGGCCATGAGAGTCTCAATGAGTGCAGCAGTCACCACAAACACGTGCAGCCAGCCAGTAATGGAAGAAACTTTCTGTGGTTTGAAGGTCAAGCACATTTCCCGCATGTGTATCAAACTTGTATCTCATTCTCAGCTATGTCCAGAGACATTTTCAACATGTAGACAGTCTAATGTCTGCAACTTTGTAGGACAGTTAATCAGACATGCTGGCAGTGCTGTCTTTAGGATTGATGAACTCAGTGAAGGGGGATAGTTGGTGCCAGGAAAAGACAGAATGGCTATTCTAAATGTATATTTATTGATGTGTAGAGATTACCATTTTTTAAAAGCAAACTTTTCTCAACATGTGGAATTCCAAACAATAAGCTTGAACTTCATACCTTATAAGACCCAATGCGTAGTTATTTGAATAGTAACCTGGTTATATCTCTCTCTTCACTGACTATCTCTGCCAGAGATCACACATAGGCACAGGAAAAGACATACTGATGGCTTAGTGAAGACAAGTTTATACATGTGAGAAGAAATCACACATTCTAAAATTTAGCATTTAATTATGGAAGAAATTTTTTTGATGTTTTCCTACTCTATACATAGATTTTCTTTTCTGTGAAACTGTTCTGAATACTTTCCTTTGTTGTGGTGTCTGTATGTATGTGTGAGAGAGAGAGGTAGGGGAGAGGGAGAAGGAGAGAGCACTTTTGCTTGTATGTGGGCATATGTATACGTGTGTGGATGATGTGTGGCAGCACGCACAAGTGTGTGCATGTATATATGTGAAGCCCAGAGGTGGATGTCCAGTGTTTGCTATGAATTTTCAGTATACCTTCTGAGATGTGGTATCTACCACTTGCCAGCAAGCTGCAGGGATCCCCAATTCTGCCTTCTCAGCACAATCCAGCTTTTATGTTTGTAATTTTTTTAATTGTTTTACATTAATTGTGAATTTTTGGGTTTGATATCTACCAAAAACAAAAGAACTGAAAAATCTTTCTATTTAAATATAGCCTTTATACAAGAAAACATTGTGAGGTATTTCAAATCTTGGCAAATTTAATCTTTCTAAAGAGAAGGAAAAACAATGTAGAATAATAAAAAGAAAGGATTCATTTGAAATCTATTGTCTCTTGAAGGCTTTGAGGGGACGGATGAGAGTCAAATCAAAGGCCATACCATAGTTAACAGGTTTTCCAACTATAGGCATGTATATGTGCACACACACACACACACACACACACACACACACACACACACACACTGCTAAAAACATCTAGAGGAACAATCACCTTGTGTTCTTTAATTGAACAGTTGTAATGCTTTTCATATGGTGTATTGGTTTAAATTCACTTATAAGTAACTGAAAACAATTGCCAAAATATTACTGGCATGTATAGAAGGTTCAAGAAATCCTAGAAAGGGGTGGAAGTAATTCTTCCAAGGGTGCAGTACACAAGGAAAGCACTGATGGTTTGTTTTTGTAAAAAAGTCAGCTTGTGAGTCAATATATCTAGGCCGCTATACATCAGTTCCATGTGCCTGCCAGATCCTAACTTGATAACTACATAATTTGTCTATTCAAGTTTAATAACAAGGATTGGAATATTTTAAAATATTTCAAGTGCAAAAATTGTGGTTAAAAAAGGAACAGACAATGAAATCAAAATTTCAACAAATATGCATATTTAACATTTAATTATAGCGCATTAGTTCTCAACCTGTGGGTCATGATCTGGGGGTCAAATGACCTTCTCACATGAGTCACATATCAGATATCCCGCATGTCAGATATTTAAATATCTGATATTTACAATTTAAAACAGCAAAATTATAGTCATGAAATTACAGCAAAATAATTTTATGGTTGTAGGACATCACAGCATGAGGAACTATATTAAAGGTTTGCAGCATTTGTTCTAGAGAGATATATTCCATATCTTTGTATAAACATATATCTCTCTCTTGACTAATGTTTTTAACAGGAGAAAATATTGTTGTTTATAGAAAAGAAAATTCAAGTTGATGCTTAAATAATGCTTGTATTTATATATTTTTGAATTATTAATATTATATAGTTTTGTTCTTTTGAAACTGGGTCTCAATATGTATTTCAAATATGTACTTCTCTTAAATTTGCTATGTAGCCAAGGCAAGTCTTCAACTAGCAACAATTCTCCTGATTCAGCCTTCAAGTTGTTGGAGTTACAAGTGTCAGGTACCTCACCTGACTTTAATATCTATATTTTAATATTTTGAGGCTAATATTTAGCTTATGATTCCTTTAAAATGGATCAAACTATTTCTACAATTGTGGTAACAGAGTTGAATTGATTACCTTCCCTTTAGCACACAGACATTCAACCAGAAAATATAACCTGTTCTGAATGAAGCCTTTTTATCATTAGACCTGCCTTGGAAGATATTAATGATGCTTCTTGTCTTGTTTCATTTGCTAGGACATAGATAATTCTATTTAATCCAAACTTCTGTCTTTTGTCATCAGGTAAGGCAAATTGAGTTTCTCTTTTACCTTATTTATTTTGTCAGAGATTCTGAATCAGGTTCAAGTTGCTCTCTGACAAGAAAAAGTCACTGTGTGCTGACTTGATATATTATTAATGTATTAGATTTTATGGCCCTTTCCTCTGAAAAGCTGAGCTTATTCTGCACACAATTCTTACACTTTCAAACACCTTTCGCAAGAAACCCCTATAAACACTTCAGCACGAAAAGCGACAGAGAAGGAACCATATGAGGAGAACAGGATGAGGCTGGATGGTGAAGGATCCAGGATTGCACTAGAGATGCCTGACTGCCTTCAGCATTCGCCTCCCAGGGCCACTAAGTGTGCTGCCCTTGGCTCCTTCGTAACTCTCACTAGTCAGTCCACTTTGCAAACTACTCTTTTGCTTATCTGCTGCAATATTTTGATGTCAGCTACAATAATTCTCATGATTAGGACAACCAGGAAATTCAATGTGGTAATAAGACTTTAGCTTACAAAATAGTCTATGCTCTTTTCTGTAGACAACTAAATTTCTAAAGAAGTAGTTTTGTGGTGTACAGGTAAGGAAAGGTTTATAGAAGTCACTAATTTATTTATGGAGTGGAATTAATAATAAAACATTAAATAGTGATCTTATTAAATATCAGAGTAATTTTAATTATTTCAACAAAGTAAGGTTAAACTAATTTATTGAAAGGTTTTTATGAAGACCACCTAATATTATGAAATCAAATATTAGTGATTTTATATTTTATTTATAGTTAAACTCTACTTAAAATTTAGGATGGCAAATTTCCCAACTTCAAAGAAGTTACATTTAGACAAAAGGAATAAGTTGAGGCATTATGTGCCCTTGGCTGAAATTGTTCATGATGTAGCACATATTTCAATTAACTGGAAGAGAGGCTTAGGGTACTATCACAAAGTGATGACTTTAAAAGAAATTTTTCCTGACATATAATAATCCATATATTAAATACATAGAACAAGGAAAGATAATTAAAGGCTAATAGAAAAAGACCTAAGTAACATAAAGGCAGGGCCAGTAGCATAAGACCCAACATTACAATGGAGACTCTGAATACCAAAAGAATCTGTACAGGTGTTTTACAAACTCTTAGTGGTCATAAATGTCAGACCCTTCAACAGAGGAATGGATACAGAAAATTTGGTACATTTTCACAATGGAGTACTACTCAGCTATCAAAAACAATGACTTCATGAAATTCATAGGCAAGTGGATTGAACTAGAAATATCATCCTGAGTGAGGTAACCCAATCACAGAAAAACACACATGGTATGCACTCACTGATAAGTGGATATTAGCCCAAAAGTTTGAACTAGCTGGATATAATTCCCAGACCACATGAAGCTCAAGAAGAAGCATGACCAAAGTGCAGATGCTTTAGTCCTTCTTAAAAGGGGGAACAAAAATATTCATAGGAGGGAATATGGAGACAAAGTTTGGAACAGAGACTGAAGGAATGGCCATTCAGAGCCTGCCCTACCTGGTGATCCAGCTCATGTATATATATATATATATATATATATATATATATATATATATATATACAGCCACCAAAACTAGACAAGCTTGATAAAGCCAAGAAGTGCATGCTGACAGGAGCCTGATATAGCTGTCTCCTGAAATGTACAGCCAGAGCATGTCAAATACAGAGGCGAATGCTAGCAGCAAATCATTGAACTGAGAATGGGATCCCTGTTGGAGGAATTAGAAAAAGGATTGAAAGAGCTGAAGGGGCTTGCAACCTCATAAGAACAACAATGCCAACCAATCAGAGCACCCAGGGACTAAATCATTACTCAAAGACTACACACGGACTGACCCATGGCTCTAGCTGCATATGTAGCAGAGAATGGCCTTGTTGGGCACCAATGGAAGGAGAAGCCCTTGGTTTTGCCAAGGCTGGACACCTCCCCAATATAGGGGTTGTGGTGGGGATAAGGGGGAGTGGTTGGGAAGGGGAACAACCTTATAGAAGAAGGGGAGGGGCATGGGAGAGGGGGCTTATGGGCAGGAAACCAGGGAAGGGAATAACATTTAAAATGTAAATAAAAAAATCCAATAAAAGAATTTAAAAAATGTCAGACCAGACTACTATACCCACCAAAACTATCAATCACTATAGATGGAGGAATGAAAACATTCTCAAATAAAAGAAAATTAAACCGTATTTATCTACAAATCCAGGTCTAAGGAGAGCTTTAGAAAACAAATAAGAAACTTCAATCTGAAAGGTTAGCCATATCATAGAAAACATGAAGAATGAGTACTTCTACACCTGTAAAACAAAAGAGGGGAAACACCCACCTGTTAGCAAAAGACTAGGTGTCAATAACACTGCTCATTTGTAACTCTCAAAATTAATGCTCCCAATTCCCCAACAAAAAGTCAAAGATTAATAGATTGAATTATAAACGCATCCTTCTGCTGTATACAAGAAACATACCTTACCACCAAGGATTAATGTTACTTCAAGGTGAAAGGATAGCACAAGATATTTCAGTTGAATGGATCCAAGAAGCAAACAATTGGAGCTATTTTAATATCTGAAAAATAGACATCAAACCACAGATAAACATATGAGATGGGGAAAGACACTATATACTCACCAAAAATTCCCCAGGGAGATATAGCAAATATATATATATATATATATATATATATATATATATATATATATATATATTCCACCAAACAAGGAAACCAAAGTTTGTAGAACCAAACCAAACCAAACCAAAGAAACCCAAACATTACTACGGGTAAAAATCACATATTGACCTATAGACCTGTCATCCAGACAAAAATGAAAAAGAAGAGAAACATTGAAGTTAAACAACACCATTAACCCAATGTATCTATCACATAATAACAGATAATTTCACCCAAACACAACGAACATATCTTTTCATGGATCACTTCTTATTTTTTTAACCTTACTTGTCCTTTCCTTGTATATTTTAGTTTTCAATTCTGTCTTTTTATGGTATGCGTATGTGTGTGTTGTGTACATGTGTGTGCGTGTGCACACACATGCACATGCACTTCCCACTATTTATTTTATTTTGATCTAACATTTTTGCTTTGTTTTTATTTGCTTGATTGAGAAAGAGGTAGAGAGAGAGAGAGAGAGAGAGAGAGAGAGAGAGAGAGAGAGAGAGTTGGGAGGGGGAGGGGGTATCTGGAAGGAGTTGGTAGAGGAGAAACTGTATCCAGAATACATTGTATGAAAAACATTATTTTCAATAAAAAGAAAAAAATCCCTTTCAATGTGAGAAATGATGACAGTTGATAACTTTCTACAACTCATTCTCTGTTGGAGAATATATGCACTCATTACTTGATAGGTAATGAGAAGTGTAGCTTTCACTCCTTCAGGGACATGCGTAGTGTGTTGTGTGTTTTCTTTACTTATTAAAACTTAGTTACATTTATTTGTGCATTTAGGATGTAAGTGAGCATGCTAAGCATGTGCACACATGTAATATGATTATTTCTTGGAGGCCAGAGGACAGCTTGCAAGAGTTGGGTTTCTCCTTACACCTTGTGGGTCCTACTGACCAAACTCAGGCTGTGAAGCTTGGCAACAAATGTTTTTACTTATCTAGAAATGTTGCTTGTCTTACTGTACATTTTAAAAGATATTTTATGTATATGTATTTGACTCTCTCTCTTTCTTTGTCCCTCTGCCCCTCTGTCTCTCTCTGTCTCCCTGTCTTTCTGTCTTTGTGTCTGTCTGCCTGTCTCTGTGTCTCTGTCTCTGTCTCTGTCTCTGTCTCCATCTCTGTCTCTCCTTTGTGCTAGAGTTACAGTCGTTGTGAGCCACCCAATCTTGGTACTGTGGTTCAAACTCAGGTGATGTAGAAGAACAGCAAATGCTCTTAGTTGCTGTGTGTCATATTTCCAACTTTACTTCAAGTTTTCAAAGGGAAAAAATTGTTTCCTTAAAATTCAAATGAACAGTAACTGTGGTGGCACACATCTGTAGTTTTAGAACTTAAGAGGCTGAACAGGAGGATCACTACAAGTTCAAGACAAGTGAAAAAATGAGACACTGTCTCTAAAACTACAATGACAATAATAACGTCACATCAACAACAATAATAATGGGGCCTTGTGAGATGGTAGCTATATTACTCAAATTTGAGGATAAAGTTTCATAATTCTCCATTGAACTTTGGACACATGACACATAAATCCCTCTACATTAAATTTTTTGAATTGAAAACAGAACTAAAATCACAGAAAGGTGTTAGGTAAAAGGCAGCAATCTCAGATGTGCTACTGCAGTATTTAAATAAATGCTTGTCAAGTAATTTTATAACATTACTTTGTAAAATGTGTACAGCATCCAAATGGTTCCCATGGTTCCAAGACTACTCATAGAATCCACACTAGCCAGATGTAAATCCTACGTAGCTCTCAAAATCACATTAATGTATGCCGTTCAGCATATCACAAATACACTCCTAAGTGGATAATCAGCGTCCTGCCTTTACACTGCTCCATTCAAAGTTTGGTGTCAAGTCCCACTCCTTAGTCCCTATCTTACAACTGCTCCTGTTACATGTTTTCTCCACAATTCTGGACTAATTAAATGGAAACTAATTGGTAAACTTAATAAGGAGAGGTATAACAGAAAGCTAAACATAAAATCAAGCATATTCCCATAAGGGATGAAAAATGAAATGAGGGTGAATTTTGTTAGTGTTTTAGGTGAAAGTAAAGACACGTGTATCTGACCCTTAGGGATCATGAAGACAGGGAGTAGAGATCTCGGATCTTTTCTGCCTATTTTTACCTCTGGTGAAAGCAGTGTTTCCTTGTAGCCACCGTGTAGCCTTACCATGTTATATTTCTGCCACTTTGCTTGCCTTGACGGGTTCATCAGTACATGGACTGAAATGAAAAGGTGTTAAGAGATAACCATGTGTCTGGGAATCTGTCTTCCTTCATGATCTCTTTAAAGTAACTGTGGAAATAGAGATGGGAAACTGTACACATCGTTTCCAGTCATCCCAGCAACATTTGACTTCAATGCTCTCTTTGCTTAGAAGAACATAGTTATTTGCAGCAGATGTCTTGAAGCATTCCACAGGAGATGTCTGGCTTTTCAATCAGGAAAAGGCCACTCATACCAATTTAGTATTTCTCAACATATTTGCTTAACAGCACATAGGCCTGGGTTTTTAATGCAACTCGCCTTAACCATTTTGCTTTTCTTCTGTCTTTCCATCTGCTTA
The DNA here is from genome assembly GCF_021556685.1 of Rattus norvegicus. Classification (NCBI taxonomy): domain Eukaryota; kingdom Metazoa; phylum Chordata; class Mammalia; order Rodentia; family Muridae; genus Rattus; species Rattus norvegicus. The sequence continues at coordinate 110,027,918 of NC_141542.1, forward strand.
AAAGAAATAGCCAGCTCCCCTTCCTGAATCTTGAATTGCTAATAATACCTCATGTATTTGTTTAGTTCTTTTCCAGGAACATGTCTACTCTGGAAGAGAATGTCTGAGGGCTCTCTTGAGGAGGGTGAACATAAGGTATGTCTGGATTTTGTAGAACACATGCAACTGGAGCAGCTGTAATAAAGGGACCAAGGACTGGGTCTTGTCACCAAAATTTGAATGGAGCAGTGTGGGGCAGGAGGTGAGAATTCAGCACTTAGCCGAGTACTTGTGAGGGTGAGCATGAACTTGGGAAGAACAGGTACTTCACAGCCACTTGACAAGGACGTGCAGATGAATGATGCTGTTTGAAGTGAAGAGAGAGAGAGGGCCAATAGTAGCCGTTGCAAGGGAAAACGTAAATTAGGGCCTAATCAGATGTAAGAAATAGTTTGTTTTCTATGGTTTGTCCAAGTTGTTAGGAGAATGAACGGTGGCAGGGAAATCAATACACTTGATAACTATGATTCTTGCCCAATGCTGATTTCACATTGAGACATGCTTAATTTGAGAGGATAAAGTTTGCATGAAGAAATAAAAAAAAAAGCTCCTTGGGGTGAAAAACAACACAAGTGTGACGATGCTTTTCTGTTCCCTGATACTTTGGTCAAAATGACCAATGAAGGTTCCATGTACAGAGGAACCCTGTGACTAGTGCAGTTTCAGCTCAGTGCCTTCCCGTCTTAGTGGCAGGACATGCCCTTGTGTCCCTACGAAATGAGAGGCAATGGACTTAGGGCATTTCACTCACTGCCCAGAAACCTTTGTCTAGCAGCCATCTACCCACCTCTTCTTTGTTGACCTCCCCATGAGCAGTCTGTGAGATCAGCCTCTCCCTCTGGATTTCTAAACTGAGAAAACTTACCAGTGCTGGGTTTCTATGACAGAGACCTGAGCAAATCGTGCAGGAAAAAAAGAGCTGTAGGGTTCTCTCTTACATTAGAACGACCATGCATCAAAGAGTAAACATCATTTTAAAGCAATCTCTGTTTCTGTTATATTTAAAAGTCATTACTGGGATGGTGTTATGTTTTTGTATTTTTTGCTTTTGTAATGTGAGGTGCCTGTGTGTATGTTTGTGGGGGGCCACTGAAATTAGAAACGGTTTTAGCTAAAACAAAAGTGACTTCCTATGCCCATGAACGATGGAAAATATGAAACATCACACTGCCTTGAGTCATGTCAGGGAGGAAGAGAGGACTGATCTTTGGTATTTATGCCCATCATTTATGGAATTAACTAACCAAGGGCCCTTTACATTAGTAACGAGGATGAACTGCAGTGAAAATGTCACAAGGTGAACCAAGCCCGCCTCACCATTGTCCTTATGCCACAGTCATGTATTTTTCTGACATTTTAGATTTTCTTAAGCACATTCTTTCAATTCCTCTGTAGTCGATATACCATGTTAGCTTAAAAATACACATCGTGTTTAAAGATACATTTACAACCTTTCCCTAAATGGCAGTGAAACTTAAATTATTGTTCCTAAAAATACAGCTTTGTTATTTATAGTAGTTCTCAGGTAAGGTTCAGAGACAGATGTATGTGCTTTGAAAATTAATGGAGCTCAAGTGTGTCACACAGATCTGCCACAGCCACAATGCTCGTTTCCCGTATTCATTCAATTTACTGTTTTATTTCCCAAGGAAAAAAAGAAATTCTAACATCTGGGAAATTTAAAAGTGAGTGTGATGTTATTTTGTTCAAGTTTTATTGCGAATGTGTTTTGGATCTGAGAAGACAGTGCACTGGGTAAGTGGGTTGGTGTGAGAGTATGAGAACCTGACTGAAGATGACCAGCACTCAGATATCAGCCCAAAGTGGTGGTGCACACCTGTAACCACAGGACTGAGGGGGTGAGGACCAGCAGACTTTAGGGGATCTCTGGGCACCTAGCAAATCTGACTGAAACTATAAGCCCTAGGATCAGTGACAGAACTTATCTCAAAATCTTTTTGAAGTTGGAGAACAATAAAACATTCCTGATGATTTTGTTTGGCTTCCCTATGCATAGTCAAACACACATGTATGCTTGTACATGTAAACACACACACACACACAGACACGCATGCACACACGCACACATCACAAATAAAAAAAATAAATAAGTAAGTGTGTTTTCTATTTGAATTTTTGTCTTGTATGCTGTTATATTACAAAGCTTGGGTGGCATTACCTTTCTTTAGTGTCTCTTCTAATATAGTGTGTTGTGTGGGCTAATTTAGATTGTCAATTTTAAAGGGTGTAGAATCCTCATGGAAACAAATTCCTGGGCATGTCTGTGAGAAATTTTCCTGGAGTAGGTCCTAGAGATTGGAAAACCCATTACAAACATAGGTGCCAGCATTTAAGGGGCTAAAGTACAAGTCTAAAGTGGAAAAGTGAGCTGAGTATCACCATTGATCACTCTCTGCTTCCTATGGATGTGTGTGACTGGCTGCCTCCCACGCCTTTCACCTTGCCCTCTCTGCCGTTGACTATAACCCATGAAATTGCAAACCAGAGCAGAGTTTTCTGTTCTTAAATCACTCACATGGCGTGGAAAGTAACAGAGCTGTTACTGTGCTAAAACCCCAAGTAGGGTTCTTAGACCAGTGAAACTAGTTCTATGACGTAATAACATTTTACTGTTTCTTCTGTTTGTTTGTTTTTATTTTGTTTGTTTTTTTAGCATCTAGGCGGCAGATAAGAATCATAGACAAGACTGAGAGCAGCTCAGACTATAGTCTTCAATGTCTACTTGGACACCAATGACCCAGTGGCCTATGCCTGCCAGCGAGTACCTAAGTCTTCTGAGCTTAATAAACTTCCCAAACAATACCATCCATTCACCTTCCCCTGTCCTGCTTCCCGCCTACCACCATTCCTCTATATCCAGAACTTTCCTTTTATTCTCTTGTTCCTTTTCTCACTAGGATTCACACACTAGGACAAATGTTAAACTTTACCTATTTTCTTTTAAAGGACCAACCTAATTCCATTTTTATTTACAGTTGAGAAAATCTCCTCCCCTCTGTATCTCTGTCTATGTCTATCTCTCTGTCCTCGCCCCCCCTCATTTTCTTCCTTTACTTACTTGTCTATTGACATGTGGTTTGATTCAGTAATTTGGCGATTGTGAATACTGCCACGATGAAAATGAGTATGTAGATATTAATGCAGTAATATGACTTTGGCACTTACGGATAGATACCTGGAAGTTTCATGGCAGAGTTGCTTAGAAGTTCTACTTTAAAAAGTTGAGGACTATCTAATACTTTCACAGTAGCTTACACTCCCATTAGCAGTGCAATGGCATTCCCTTCTAGTTCACAACTTTGCCAGAATTGTTTTCTTACTGATAACTATTTTGATTAGTGACACTGAGTGTCAGGGTGGATTTTAAAAATGCATTGTAATTGAAGTAGAATTATATTACTTTATCTATAACATTTCTTCCTTCCATCCCCTCACATCTACATATTCTATAATCAAAAGCCCCTTTTATTATTGTTATTGCTATGTATGCACATATACACATGCCTTTGCCTATATATATATTCATAAACATGTAAATACAACTTGTTTGTGTATATATGGTTTCAGAGCTGAGCACATGACTGGACGCCATCTAGGGCCCCATTCCTGGGAGAAGCTAATTCTTCATCTCCAAACAGTTGTTGGTTGCTGTGTGGTGGTTCTTTGTCTAGGAGTGGGAACCCTGAGAATTTCCACTCTCCATGTTAAGATGTCAAGTGATATATCAATTTGGCAAAAACAGGAGAGACTATTTCACAGTGGGCTATGATAGTCTGTCTCTTACAGTCTTTGCTCTGCCTCTTCTGCAGTGTCCCTTGAATAGATGTAAGAGATGTGATATGGATGTTATCTGTGAGGACTGGGATCTCCATTACTCATTGCTATCTGCTCAGTGTCAGGTAGTTTTCCTATGATGGCCTTCATTACAGAGAGGCTTTTTTTGGTGAACACTTTTTTGTGTTTATAAAAATAAAATTTAGGATTTAGTGAGAAATTATGTTAACCCAGCAAAGTGACAGTGAGTAGATTACGTGTAAGGACCATGACTTCATTTGCTCTGGGAAGCTAACTAGATTTCTGGTGCCAGGCATAACTTCCCTCAGGTGAAGTGGGCCTTCAGTCCAGATATTTGCTGGTTACTACCCACATGTGTGCTTCACTTATTGTGTCTGTGGATATCTTCTCAGACTGTCCATTGCCATGGTCATAAGTGTTGCAGATGGATGGGACTCTTCAATTGCTTTCCTCCATTGACAGTATTCCCTGGTATTGTGAATACTAGACTATTGGCTTTCCAATCAAATTGCGCTTGAATTGTCTGAGTCCTATGTCCTAAATGTGTGGTGATTTCATCAATAAAGGCCCACTCTTAACCCCTGAAACATGGTCTTCATCGCTACATTGTTTTGTGAGTCATTGGATTACCCTGGCAAACCATTCAAAAGGAGGTTTCTCAGGTCTCAGGCTGCTTTTTGTTTGTTTATTTGGTCGGGTTTCATCATTGCTTCTTGTGAGGAGCATTATCAGCCCAGGTGGCCTCACTTCTATATAATATTCATACGCATTGTGTAGAATTTAGATACATGCAAAACTCTGAATCCACGAGGCTTTACCCAACAATATTGGTATTCAGTTCCCTCTCCTTATACTTATGTATTGACCTGTTCTCTCCTCCCTTCTGGGAACTCTTTTTCCATTATTCCATTTCCCACTTCATATCACTGTATCACGTCATTCGCCTCTCAAGCTCCTCTCCTCAACTCCAGTCCCTTTATACTTTTTTTGGTTTCTGTGTTTGCTCCATGTTGTTTCTCCTTTCTGCTATTCCTAGCTCCAGATATTCATATGTGACCTCATTTTCCTGGAGGGTAAAGTTCTAGTCTCAGAAGAACCTAAACGGTACGGTAGAAAATGGTTAGACTTAGTACACACTTTCAACAGACTGGTAAGATGCAATATTACCACACAGAAATGGGTAACTTTCCTATACGCCAACAATGAACTCAATAGAAAAGAAGTGAAATAAAGCAATCCAATTTCCAACAGCTTAAAATACATCAGCATAAACTTAACTAAATACATTAAGATGTTCTAAATAGAAACTATGAAGCATCAAAGGGAGAAGCGACGTAAGATGTTGGGAGGCAGAAAGCTCTCTTAGGTTCATTAATTGGCAGAGTAGATGTTCTTGAAATAGATGTCTTATCAAAGCAATATCCATATATAATGTAATCACCATAAAACTTCTGATTACACATTTTCATAGAAATGGTGTAGAAAGAATGGTAACAGTCACATGGGAATACAGAAGATGCCGAGAGAGCCAAAACAATTCTCAGCAAAAAAATGAAATGTAGGAGGCATAATACTAGACCCCAAATGTACTGTAGGGCTGTGGTAACAAAAATAAAATGGCTCTAGCCTTAAAGAAGTAGACCTGTAAGCCAGTTGAAGACAACTAAATACAAGAAAAAAAAACCCAAGTAGTAGTAGTCATCTAATCCTGGCACCAAGGAAACTACACTTCAATAAAGCCACTCGTACCAAGGACACTGTATCAATAAAGTCAGATCACCTATCTCTATTTCTTACATTGTACAAAAATAAACCCAAAACAGATCACGTACTTTAATGAGTATTCGAAAATGTTGGAACTCTTTGGGGGAAAACATTGACAGAAGAGATAATTTTCTGAAAAAGACTGAGAGCTTCAACCGTAAAAGCAGGTATTGACAAATGGCATTGCACTAAATTAAAAAGCTGCTTTGCAGAAATAAAGAAACCATTTAATGAGCACAACAAAGAGAGACAGTCTATAAAATGGATGGCAAGAGTGTTATCAATAAATTGGCTATGGAAATGACCAGACTTTTTAAAATAATAAAGTACAAATGACTAGTAACACACACAAGGTTTTTCAAGTTTATTGTGTATACTTCTTTTCCTACTTTTCCTCTTCTGTTTTATTTGAAGCAAATCCCACAGGGGTTTTGTAGGTATCCACTGTTCTGAGATCATGAGTGCAACTGTCATGTCGCGTGCAGAAGATAGCCTGTAACACAGTCTTTCCATTCACCAGCACTTACATTCTTTCTGCCATTCTTCCGGATGTTTCCTGAGCCGTGGAGTGGGTAATACAGATGTTCTATTTAAGAATGAGTTCTCAGCAGTCGCTTATTTCAGCTCCTCAACTTGTTATGGGTCTCCACATTAACCAATGTATACAGCAAACCAAACCTCTTCTAACCAAGGCTGCAGGCAACACAAGTCCATGATTATAAATGTTAGCACTTGGCAGGCAGTGTGGGGCTCAATTTTCTATTTCACTTTTAAGAACTGTTTGTTTCCATTATGATTGTGAGCTACTGAAACTGGTTATGGCAACTGGTCATTAACAGAAAACTTATATTTTGTGTCCCTGGACCCCCATTAACCTATTGCAACATCAGGGGTTTCTGATGGAACTTTCCAGAGAGATTGCAATCTTCTTGTTCTGTTTCACACAATGCTGCCCCAGTGCATTCCCTTGAATGACTGTTCTATTTAGACCAATTGGGGAGAAATTCTGTAGTTTTACAGATTCTTTTACAGGTGATAGCGAATACTCATAACAAGAGAAACATTTTACTTAATTTTCTTTTGTTTTATAGCTACTAACGATTGTTTCAATCATGGGATAAGAAGTTATCCGAATACTATTAATCCTTTGCTTATCACGAAGAACACCTTTATGAAGAGATACTGTTTTTTTGTTACTCTCAGGTTCAGTTCACATAGAAAAGTAAAATGACTGCTTTGTTTTTCCCCATTACCTCCAAGATTTAAGAACTACCAAAGATTATATAAAATGTCTTATAGGTAATATATTAGGTTCTTTTAACATTGTATGAATTTGCATATTTAAAATTATGATGAACTGCTCTTTAATTTAAAAATATATCCGTCATCCCCCAATGTTTAGATGATTATGATGGGATAAAGATGGACAGAATTCAGGTTACTGGTGTGAATTCTGAAAAGGATATAATAAATTAATGTTTTTCTTGTCTGAGTTCTGTTTTTATTCTTGCTGTGGATAAAGGCATAAAAATACATTTGATAGTGAAAGTGAAACTCAATATTTTCAGAATATCTATTCTATCTGTACAGAAGTTCATGGAGATGTGTTTGTAATTTTTCTTTATTCAATTATTTTATTGATTTACATTCCAAAATTGTCCCTCTTCCAGATGCCCTCCCTTACCCTCACCTCTGAGAGGATTCTCCCCCACTCACCCATCTACTTCCACCTCACCCCCCACCAGCATCCCTCTTCCCTAGGGCATCAAGTTTCCACAGGATCAAATGCATCCTGTCCCACTGAGACCAGACAGGGCAGTAGTCTGCTACTTATGTGCCAGGAGCCCTGGACTAGCCCTTGTATGCTCCTTGGCTTAGTCTCTGAGAGATCTTAGGGATCCGGATTAGTTGATACTATTGTTCTTCCTGTGGGATTGCAATCCCCTTCAGCTCCTTGAGTCCTTCCTCTAACTCTTCCATATCGGTCCCTGACCTCAATCCCATTGTTGACTTTCAGTATCTACATTTATCTCAGTCAGTTGCTGGTAGATGTCCTCTTTGAGAACAACCATGCCGGGCTCCTGTTTGCACAATATAGCCTCAGTAATAGCGTCAGGATTTGATTGGCATGCATGGGATGGATCACAAGTTGGGCTGGGCACTGGGTGGCCTTTCTTCCAGGCTCTGCTCCATTTCTGTCCTTGCATTTCCTTTAGACAGGAAGAATTCTCGGTTAAAAATTTGAAGGTGGGTGGGTGGACCCCTGCTTCAACTGGGTGCTCTGTCTATCTACTGGAGGTGGTCTCTTCAGGTTCCACCTCCCCAGTGTTGGGCACTTTGGCTATTGTCATCCCCACTGAGTCCTGGTAGCCTCCCATATTCCAGATTTGTAGGACTTTCTTCAGGTTCTCCCTGCACCCTAACCCCCACTGCTGAAACTGGGTGGGAGAGGGGAGCGTGGAAAAGTAAAGGAGGGGCAGAATCAGGTATTTGTAACTTTTTATAATAAAGTTCAAAAAAATCCATATTAAGAATTAACTTAATACATATTTTTTTTTGGGTCTTTTTTTTTTTTTTTCGGAGCTGGGGACCGAACCCAGGGCCTTGCGCTTCCTAGGCAAACGCTCTACCACTGAGCTAAATCCCCAACCCCAACTTAATACATATCTTAACACTAAATTAATGATAGTTTTAGATGAATATTAACATATGTGTGTATACTCTTTCTACTTAGGAGTATGATGGAAATCATTCCATAGAAGTATCTGGTTAATTACTACCTTGTAAAGAGAAATGTATGTTTTGTTGTCTAGACTGCAAATAGTTGACATGTCATATTTCTTATCAGTGGTCATTTCAGTCATTGTTATAAATTATACTTATCATTTGCATATATCTGAATTTTTTATATTTAAGGGTAAAGTTTTACCAACTGGATTTTTGATTCCAAAGCTAACATAGGCAACATTTCCTGATGTTGCTAAACTCTTCCTTAATATCACAGCATTTCTTGCTCTTGCAGCACCACCAGTGCTTCTCTGAATTCAACCTTACAGCAAACTACCTCTCAGTATTGCATACTTGCAAGCTGGAATACAAGCACACTCATGTTCATAAAAAAATACAATGATTTTTCTCTTACATTAATTTATCATTTATGGTAGCATAGAAATTATTGTGACACTTCTTGTTGTGGGATAAATGCTTCCCCATTGATTTGCAGATGCCACTACTGTCTAACTACAGTACTGATTTATTTATTTTTTTATATTTTAAGCTATATATGAGCACATTAATGAAGTTCTTATGAAATAATGCCAAGTCAGATCAGTCTATTTGGTCATGTGTAAGTGATACATTTAAAGGACGAGAACGACTGAGTTGTCCTATGGGTTATCTGTTCTGGGCGGTGCTACCATTTCCATTCCTGTGGGTTTACCAGCACCGCTTCAAATAAAGGACGCTTAGAGGGTGGCTAAGGTGATTGACAGCCCTGTGCTGAAAATCAGCTCTTTGTTGAGTCACTGATAAAATGTGTGAGTCAGACATATAGTGCTTTCGTTTATTGTCCTGAGTTCTGTTTTATTTTTTGCCGGAAGCTGGATATTTTTCTTTAAAGTAAATCATTGACTTATTCTCTCTCCAGCTGAATCACAGGGTGATACCCACCTGCAGTGAAATGCTGATGGTGACTACAGAATCAATCGGGAAAATAAGGATATGTTGGACTGTTTTTTTTAAAACAGTAAAAAAAGTCCCCTTCTCTCCCCAAATTAACAAACCAGACTCCTTTCAATAGAAATAAAAAAAAAATCAATAGTTCAAGAAATGTTTGTGAAATGGGATATAGCAATAAAGCCTAGAGGTATTTGTGTGAAACATAGACATTTTATTTATTTTAATTTTTTGAGACTTTCATGCGTAGTATATCATTTACATCATTTCTATCATTTCCTCTCCCTCTCCCACTCTTCTGTGTTCCTGAATTATTTTTAAATTCATGACTTCTCAATTATTGTTACTGTATAACCATATGTCTATATCTATTGTCTATCTATCAATCTATCACCTATGACCTGCTGAGTCAATCTGTTTAGTGCTATTCATTTCTGTGTGCATATATAATACAGACATACATATACACATATATACATACATATACACATATAATACACACTTATACACACATACATAGACATATGCCAATACATACACATATATACACATACAATACAATCAATACACACATATACACATATATACATATACACATACATATACATATACAATACACACATATACAGACATACATATACATAGACATATACAAATACATACACATACATATACACATACAATACAATCAATACACACATATATGCATACATATACATATATACATACATATACATATACAATACACACATATACAGACATATACACATACTCACATACATATACACATACACATATACATACACACACACATGGCTCAGTGCTTCAGATTGGACAACCAAAAAGGTATCATCCCTGGACAAGATTAATTTTCCCTTCCTCAGCGGCCATTAATTGCCTGAAGTTCTTCATCTAGGGGTGCAACCATGTGAGACTGCCATCTACATTGACCTGTCAACTGGTGTTATCATTTTGTGCTTGGTCAATTATGTAATTGAGATTTCATGGGTGCTCTTTGATGTTATTTATGGAAAACCCTCTTGAAGCAAACAACATTGCCCCATGGCTTCTAATCTTTCCACTCCATCCTGTGTGCTGTTCCCTGAGCATCAGGTATAGTGGTTGTGTTACAGATGTTTCAACTGAGCTTGGACAACCAATAGTCAATTGATCTCTATACATTGACCAGTTGTGATTTTCTGTAATTTTTTCCAACTGCTGCAAAAGGAATTTCTTTGAAGAAATGTGCGGGAACACTAATATGTATGTATAGGTATTTAGAATATGTGTGTATAGGTGTTTAGAATTCAGTTACAAATTACACTGGATCAGGAAATTGACAGTAATAGGTTCTCCTCTAGGTCCCACATCCTTAGAGTCACAGCTAATTGGCTAATTTTACAGCACCAAGCATGAATTTCCTCCTACTGTTCAAGCCCACAGTCCAGTTAGACAGCTATTGGTTACTTCCAAGATATGAGTGCCACTATTGTACCACTGGGGATATCTTACACATTGGTTAGGGTTGTGATTTGCAACTTTACAGAGGGAGAAGGAGATTGATTACTTTTTTCTCTTGGAAGCTTGCATGGCACCATCAGATAGTACAAGAGCTAATCCTCAGGGAGGAGGCTTCTGGGTTTTGTAAGCCTAACTATTGGAAGGAATATAGTTGGCAAGTAAGTATCTGTGAGCATACTGTGGATGACCACAGCAAAGGGAGAGACAGACTAATTGCAACTAGCATCATCTGGTAGACAGGTGAGAAAATAAAAACATACATGCAACACCAGCAAGACCGTAAAAGTCAGGCCCAGTGAGAGAGAAAATATCTGTTATAATTTTCAGAAACCATAGCTACAAGGTATTCCAAGAAAACCAGGTATCAGCACATCTGTGGCAAAATCTGAACACTGCCACAAATCTTACAGCTTGCACCACATATGACAACACAAAGCAAAGGGATTTCCCAACAGAGAGCTGTTAAGAGGCTGGGATGCCTTCCTGTAGTAAAGTGAATCTGGAGTTGGATATGAAGACAGATATGAGGCTGAGGTTTAATATAGACTAAGTTGTAAAGTGGACATTTTACTATGAAAGGCAGGTTTAGAATGTATTTTTCCTGCTATTTAGCAGGGTAGAAGCTATTCAGGAAGTAGTGTTGGTTAAAGACAAAAGGGTGTATATGTTCTGTGCACATTTGAGTACAGTGTACATTATAGTTGTGACCCCATCAGAATTACATGATACTTCTATGGTCACTAATTCTGTATGCACCAGTGGGATATAAGTGACTTGAGGGTACAGAGGTATATTTTATTCTTTAGCATCTATTGTGACCAGCATAACATGTGTCATAGGAAATGCTGAAAAAATCCATGCGACTGAAACCAATTTATTGTCACCCAAAGCCTATTCTTTAAAACCAAGTTCTCCTTGTTCTTTGGTGGCACAACCTTAGGCTTCAATTTTGATATTTCAAACAGAGTTTTGAATCCTGAAAGATCAAGCATAGGTGCATGAACAAATATGCAAAAATGGGAAACAGACTGCAATATTCTAGGTTTGACGATCTGTCTGGTTTGTGTTTATCATTATCAGCATTTAATTCTATGAATAAAACTAACTTAAAATATACTAAGTAATTTTACTATAAGAGTACCTTTGTGTTTGTAATTTGTAAACTTCGTTTAGTGAAAATTCAAATCAGTAGGTTAGAGCTATAGTCAAAATCAAGCTCAAATTAGGAGATAAATCACTCAATGATTTAAAGAAGGAAATTTAGTTATAAACAAGCGTTAACTAATGTTTGGCTGAAGGGCTCTGCATCTACTCCCATCAGTTGCTGGATAAAATCTCTCTGATGATGATTGGAGTAGCCTTTGGTCTATGACTATAACAGAATATCATTAGGACTTTTTTATTAACTGCTTTCTATTTTCTTTCTTTCTTTCTTTCTTTCTTTCTTTCTTTCTCTCTCTCTCTCTTTCTTTCTTTCTTTCTTCCCTCCTTCCTTCCTTCATTTCTTTCTTTCTTTCTTGGCCAGGTGTATTTGGCTCTATCCTATGTCTCTGAGCTATCCAGGCTGCTTCTTGACCATCCAGGCAGTCAGGTGTGGGTTCCTGTTTATGGTATGAGCTTCAAGTTTGATCAGATATTGAATGGTCACTTGCTGGAGGAAGAATTGTAGAAGCCAGAGGGCCTAGGACACCACAAGAGTATGGCTCACATAGTCAACTAAGCAGGAAGCACAGGGACTCATAGAGACTGAAGTGACAATCAAGGAACGTGTACTGGTCTATGCAGGGTCTGTGTATATATATGTTATGCGGCTTATTGTTTTTGTGGAACTCCTAACAGTGAGAGAATTGGATCAGCCTCTGATCCTGTTGCCTGTTCTTGGGGCCCTTTTTCTCCTACTAGGTTGAGTGTTCCAGCTTTGATTATAAGGTTATGTGCCTAGTCTTATTGTAACCATGTTTGGCTGATATCACTAGGAGGCCTGCTTTTTTCTGAAGGGAAATGGAGGAGGAGTGAATCTGGGAGAAAAAGAATACTTTGGGAGAAGGAATTGAGAAGAGTGGAGAAAGGAAAACTGTGGTTGGGATGAATATATGAGAAAAGAATAAAAAAATATAAAAATGCTGACACTGATGTTTGCTCCTCTAAGGGCAAACCTCAAAGGAAGTTCATCATTTGAAGGTAGTGGTGAGTTGTCCGTGAACATAGCGGAGACTTGGAAAGTGACTTTATTTGAGAATAATCAGTAAGTCATATCATCTGAATAATCAATCAGCCCCCCTTAAAACCACAGATCTCTGGTGCTTCCTGTCAGGATTCTTTCCAAGAGTGATTGGTAAGTGAACCACATAGTGTTCACTCACTGCTGGTGGGTGAAATGTTTTGTGAAGCTGGGGCTTTCTAGAGACACTGTCTGGAACACACGTACAGACAGACACCAGCCCCCCTGGGGTTTGTGACAGAACTACTTTGGAAATAGGCTGTGACAGGTCTCTTATTTATGGGAGGTAGACAGCCTTACAGGTGTTTGTAACTCTAAAGTATACTTTTTTTCTATGACTTCTACAATCAACTTTGTTTTCTCTCTTTAATCTGTGATACTTCACAGAATTGCTCACTATTCCGTCTGTGAGGTCCCAGTTGAACGTCTTCCAGGACCTATAGAATGGTCATGGAGACAGTGATCGATGCAATAGCAAGAGGAATTTAATCCCAGCATGCTGGGGTCCTCCCACTTCAAGGGGAGATGACCCTGAGCAGACTCTGACAGGCAGTTATAGACCTTGCAAACAATTGGGGCAGAATTCAAACAATTGGAAACTAGACAGGATATTATTGATGGGGCAAAGTGACCTCTAAGCTGACTCGTGATCAGTGGACCGTTCTGGACTTTCCAGGGGGAATGGTTGGGAGTTACAGGTGGCTTTGTTTGACAGTTTGGTTTGCAGTTGCTCCAGGAACTAACTATTCCCTGGAAGGGAGGGATCTTTGTGTTTGGAGATGACAGTTTGGTTTGCTGTGGAACTTTCCCACTGGTCTTAGATTGACCCAAACTGTGACTCTTTCACATCAGATACAACTACAGTATTATTAATTATTTATATGATATATCTGCATGTATAATATATGTGTGTGTTTTAATATGATGGCTCAGCTTTTTGTCACAGAAAAACATCTGAGTAAAGTAGCTTAAAGGACAGATTTATTCTGGCCTATGGTTTTTGTGTTTTCATTCCTGTACTAGAAAAAATTGATGTGACACTTAAGATACAAAACATAACACCAATGTTTAAAGTGGTCTTTGCCTTTTATTAAAATGTTCATTTACTTATTACTGTGTGTGTGTGTGTGTGTGTGTGTGTGTGTGTGCATGAGCGTGCTGTAATGCACATGTAGTCAGAGGTCAATTTTGTGAAGTTTGTCTTCTCTGTTCCCATTTATGTGAGTTCTGAGGGTGAAAGTCAGGTCATCAGGCTTGCAGAGCAAGCAGTTGACCCACTGATACATCTTGCTGGCTGTTTATTCTCTCTAAAACAATGATTTATCTGGGCATCTAGTGCACTCAGGATGTTGAGACAGGACCATCACAATTTGGTTGCCAGCCTGGATGGCACAATGAGTTGAGGATAGCTTGATATATCTAGGAACGCTGTTAAAAGAACAACAAAGCCTGACATGTTGACATGTGTGTGTGATCCTAGCAGTTGACAAGAAGAGAGCAGGATGGTCAAAGGGTCAGTCTCGACTATATAATGAGTTTGGCACCAGGCTACATGAGTTCTTTTTTCAATAAAATAAAGTAAGTCTGAGAAAAGATGACTTTCGACACTATTTTTTTTTTGGCTGATTGATCAAGATTTGGCATTACCTAATAAAAACTCATTAAATACAATAAAGGGAAGTATTGTGATTTTTGGCTCAACAATGCCAAATAAAGATATATATCTATATCTATCTATCTATCTATCTATCTATCTATCTATCTATCTATCTATCTATCTATCTAAAGGGATTAGCTAGGATTATCAGTTTTGCAAATATTGGGGAGTAAGTCATGAATTCTGCTTCATATTTGGAGGATTTGTCTTTAAGGTCATTCAGACATTTGATTATGTTAAGCTGCTTTAGTTTTCTTTTAAAAACATCTTCATATAAGTGAGCTTTTTAATGTGATTTTTAATGCGTTTTTTCACAAACTTCATTCACTGAACAATGGAATTACTTTTTTAGTGATTTTTTTTAAAGGAGAATCATAGACCTGCTTAATCACAGTGACATATTTAGAGTATTTCCAGAAAATTAAAAAAATTCCCTTGTGAATTTTTTATTCAATTTCTTTCTCCATACCTAGCCCCACCTATTGTTAATTTATGCCCCTCAATATTTGCCTTCTCCAGAAACTTCGAATCAATGGAATCTCACGTTATGCTGCACTCTATGTCGAAGTTCTTTGAAAATATAGTCATTCTGAGTTCTATTACATTGAACCATGTATTTATTACTAGTTTCTTTTTTCCTGCATGTATCATCCCAGACGTTGTATACAGCTAAGTTTTTGCTCTGTTCACCATCTGATAGACTGCTAGTATATTTATAAATTATTGCCATTTTAAGCAATGTTAATTCCATGTGTCAATCTTTGAGGACATATATTTAATTCCTCTGTCTAGATTCTTAGGAGTGGAATGGTTGAATGGTATCTGGTTGACTCCACTAATATATATGTATTTCTAGTTGTCCCCCATCTTTGTCACATTAGTTTTGCTAGTTGTTTTGATTATACCTGTTCTAGTTCTTAGTAATAACAGTATCATATAGTTTCTTAAGAAACAGTGATACTAAGGCTTAAAATATTATCAAGTTATTTGGATTACCCTCAGTTCCTTGCAGTTTCAATTTATTTTAGAATTAAATTGTTCATGTCTACAAAAAGATTTCTGGGATTTTAATAGGGTTTTCAATGAATCTCTCGATTGACTTACAAAGGAGTTGTTTAAATTTGAAGAAGTTTGGAATTTTTTTCTAAAAACATGGTACACAAAAGTGATTGTTAATTCTATGCTGAAAGTGTTCCTGTGACAGATGTGACCAAGGGACATTTAATACCCATGAGTCACCAAGCTGTAATAAGGTTGTCATTGAATTTCATCTGGGAAAAAGCAGAGCCTGAGTCACAAAGTGGCTTTCAAGAGGCCAGTAACGAAGAAAGATAATGCTCCTGAATATCCGTACCTATCAGGATAGTTTCTAAAGCTTATTGATTGAAGTTTTATTCACTATTGGGGAATAATCAGAATCTCTATTTGATGTTCTCTGTAATCCCATTAAAACTAATGATCAAGCAATCTGCCTGTAAAAGTGGAGGAACTGATATGAATTCCCCTGTTTGCTTGTACATCCTCTCCCTACTTTTTCATTATGTAGTTACATGTCGAATCAACAATATTCAGAAAAACACGAACTAGAAATTAGAATTCAAGTAAAATAAATTTCTTACAAATCTTTTTTTTTTTTATTATTAACTTGAGTATTTCTTATATACATTTCGAGTGTTATTCCCTTTCCCAGTTTCCGGGCAAACATCCCCCTCCCCCCTCCCCTTTCTTATCGGTGTTCCCCTCCCCACCCTCCCCCCATTGTCGCCCTCCCCCCAACAGTCTAGTTCACTGGGGGTTCAGTCTTAGCAGGACCCAGGGCTTCCCCTTCCACTGGTGCTCTTACTAGGATATTCATTGCTACCTATGAGGTCAGAGTCCAGGGTCAGTCCATGTATAGTCTTTAGGTAGTGGCTTAGTCCCTGGAAGCTCAGGTTGCTTGGCATTGTTGTACATATGGGGTCTCGAGCCCCTTCAAGCTCTTCCAGTTCTTTCTCTGATTCCTTCAACGGGGGTCCTATTCTCAGTTCAGTGGTTTGCTGCGAATACCAGCAGCAAATTTCTTACAAATCTTAAGAAACCCCAGGGATATCAAAATGAAAGAGGAAATAAGGCTATTTTATTTTAGTTCTAATTTCATCATGGACTTTTTTGTTGTGGTAGTGGATAAGTGTATTGAACACATTCAATACTGAAAGTAAAAAAAAAAAGTGTATGGCTCCCCAGTGCTTCCCCTAAGAACCTATGTACTCTAATTGTATTGGAGTTCATTCAGTTGTATGGACTCTGGGTCTGAATTATTTCTGTGTTTGATGTTTTTACTTATTTGAAAACTTTTATATAATAAAGCCAATAAAATTAATAACAAAAAATTCTAAGACAAACTAAAAGGGTAAAAAGCTTTGCCGTTTCATCCTATTGGAAAGACCTCTGGGAACTTCATTTCCTGTAACCACTCTCATTTTCTGAGGCAAACACATTTTCTTGGTCATGCATAGATTATTAGGAAATCAGAGGAAACTATTGGGTCAGTAGCTCATTTGATGATGGCATAAGTCATTTCTCAGCAGACTAAGCTACAGGTTATTTTAACAAGCTAACCACTCTAACAAACATAACTCAACAAAAACCACTTTAAACCACTCAGTACTGTTTCCAAGGAGAAGTGAGGACTTAGCTTTAGGAATTATTGATAAAATAACGAGCGACATTGTTACCATTTTTGGATTTTTAAAAAAGGAAACTAAATAAGATAAAGAATGAACAGACAAGTGTAAAGGGAATATCATACAATAATGGTCGCGACTGCTGAGTTCATGGATTAATTTTTCAAACTTTTAGATGTCCATTTTTCTCAGGGTTGGTGGGACTGAAAGACCACCAGGGTGGGGAAGACCCCCACTCAAATCTAGAGACGATGCAACCCCCCAAGAACTCACGAGAAACCGGTCTTTTTTTTTTTCCAGAGCTGGGGACCGAACCCAGGGCCTTGAGCTTGCTAGGCAAGCGCTCTACCACTGAGCTAAATCTCCAACCCCCCCTTTTTTTTAAAAAAAGATTTATTTATTTTATGTATGTGAGTACACTGTTGCTGTCTTCAGACACACCAGAAGAAGGCATTGGATCTCATTACAGATGGCTGTGAGCCACCATGTGGTTGCTGGGAATTGAACTCAGGACCTCTGGAAGAGAAACCGGTCTTAATGTAATAAACAAGAGGTGTATTTGAGGAACCAGAACTCTGGGGACGACAGGTACCTCACACAGGAGACAGAGGAGTTGACCCCGAGCCCAATTAGGGGAAGGTATTTATAGGGAAAATTACATAGGCAGTTGGCAACAGTTACACAAAGCAATTTCATTGGTTGGTTTACATTGGCACACATGATCTAACTTGGGCCCAGTTCAACTCTAGGCCACCCTGCTTCTGGGGCAAGCTGACCCTAGTTCTTGTTTTTCTCATGACTGTTGAGTCAAATCTTATTGAGGCCAGATGGTTTGTGATGGCTATGGCCAGGCTACATCCCCAAAACATGTTATGTTATTCTTTGCTGTGAGGCGTACTTGTCCTCACAGCAGGGACAGTGGGGATAGTTTAAAATCTTTATTCTTTCAGGACCAGCTACAGAAAACAATTCAGAGCCAATGTGTCTTCATAAACTCATAGAACTCTGGCTAGCAGGTAATTACTTTGTTCTTTTCATTCTGGAAGGAATAAGATTCAATAACTGATAGACACAATCAATTTAGATCATTTACCTGGCTTGCTTCCTAGTTTATTTCTCCTAGGAGGAGATAAGCTAGCAAGCAAACAAGACCCTGGCCTCCAGTTCTTTAGCAAGGCACTCCTAGGATTCTTGTTTTGGGACTCCTCAGGAGTTCTCCTGGAGTGCATCCTCAGAGCACTCATGGACCTAGAATCCAATACTGACCTTCAGCAAGTCTAATGCTGAAAAACTGGGACACCTGCAAGAAAAGTTGTTCTGATGCCTGGAATTTTAAGTTTATTTTATTTTTATTATTTTTTTTCTGATCATTATTTTGTAACTGAATGACTGATTCATCTGAAAGGTTGCCTGGGCTTTACTCCTACAGCCATTGGAAAATTTGATAAGAGTAGCCGACAAGCTGTGAATAGACTTAATTGTATGACAGCTACTTAGCCCCTCAAAGGACAGAGATAATAAATTATGGATTATAATACATTTTAATAGCCACAGCTCACGTGGAGAGCACCGCGGAGCACACAGTTTAATTTGGTTAATTTACCACTGAACGTATTTAACGTCCTAATTTTTATCTGTGCCATGTTTCTTCCTTGATCTCCTTTTTTATTCCTCATGTTCTTCCTCTCTACTCACTCTAGCAAGATAGCTTTCCTCTTCTTGATAGAGTCCCAGTTCAACAATTCCTTCTAGAATAATAACATCAGTGGCATTAAAGGACAATCACACGATCAACCTGGTGATCATTTATAGGTAACTGCTTTGAAAATCGGTGATGGCTTATTTAGATTTATTTCATTTAAAAGGAACAGGCAATGTTTATGCTTTGAATGTAATTCAAGATTGCTTCCCCCAGACAAATTATTCAAGAAGGATAAGAGAAACACTGTTCAGTTCTCTGCCTTTCTTCTAAGGAACCAGCAACACACACACACACACACACACACACACACACACACACACACACACACACACATACACACAGTGTATCTGTGTACAAGAAGGAAGCAGGACCTCCAGGAGCTCAGAGTGAGCTTCGTGGCCCAGGGGAAAGCACATGTATCTTTTTCTTTAGAGTATCTATTTGTTTATATTTTTATGTTGATGAGTGTGTGATACTGCTTAAGTTTATGCGAACCATGTTGGTCCCCTGGAGCTGGAGTTATAAATGGTTGTATGCTGACTAAGAGAGTCCTCTGCTAGAACAGTAAGTCCTCTTAACCATTGAGCTTTCTCTCCGGCTATTCTGTTTCCTAATTTAAAAAAAAAATGAGCAAAGTTTTTGATTGAAAGAGCACTTTTAAAAAAAATTCTTAAGAGATTTCAAGACAATTTCTAGTCTTCCTTTTGTCACATATCTTTGCTATATTTATTTATAGGTGGAAAAAGAGTCTATAAGATCTATTGACAATAATCTACTCATAGCATTTATTCATGGATTTCCCCCTTTATGTTATTAGCCTGCAGTACATGCAGTCTATGGAATCAAGGCAGGAAAATGCTGTCCACCCCTCTTTGTCCCAAATTTTCAGAATAATATGTGGGCATTATATTAACATCAAAAGATAATTCATAACTTTGAAAATAGGATTGTGAATATACTAAACTTTATTTGACAGATTTATGTATCCTAGTAACGAATAGACAGTCACCTCTGGATAATAAAGACATGCCCTGAGGTCACCTGCTTTACCCTTTTGACACTCCAGTCCTTATGTTCTGTCAAAGCAGGGTAGCTTGGTCATGTCTTCTGCCTGACCTAACCTGTTCAGAAGCCAGGTAATGTTCTAAAGATTTCAGCAAGGTAAATGTCATCAGAAATTACAAGCTGTTGTCTTAACTTTTTTTTTATGAGACAAAGGAACAACTGAAAGGAAGTAACAATGTGGTAAAAATCAGTCCTTTGTGATGTCAAGGAGCGCTTGCTGACAGAAGCCTGATACAGCCATCTCCTGAGGGGCTCTGCCAGAGCCTGACAAATAACAGAGGCGGATGCTCGCTCTCAACGATAAGACTGAACACGGGGACCTCAATGGAGGAGTTAGAGAAAGGACTGAAGGAGCTGAAGGGGTTTGCAACCCCATAGGAAGAACAACAATATCCACCAACCAGACCCTCCAGAGCTGCCAGGGACTAAACCACCAACTAGAGTACACATGGAGGAACCCATGACTCCAGCTGCATATGTAGCAGACAATGGCATTGTCTGGCATCAGTGGGAGGGGAGGCCCTTGGTCCTGTCAATTCTTGGTGCTCCAGTGTAGGGGAATGTTAGTGGGTGAGGCAGGATTGTGTGGGTGAGTGGGGGAGCACCCTCATAGAAACAGGGGGAGGAGGATGGTATAGGGGGTTGGGGAGGGGAAACCGGGAAAGGGGATAACATCTGAAATGTAGACAAATAAAATAACCAATAAAAAGTTTAAAAAAGAAAATAGAATGATGAGCATGTCAACTAGTTTTAAAACATTTCTATGAAATTTATTGATTTATAAGAAGGCAGGGGAGAGGAACATGTATACCATGGTGGTTATGTGATTATCTTCTGCACCTGACTTTAAAAGATCACCAGTTGCTAGTCAACTGGCTCTTTTAAGAATTCATAGCCATAAGATCAAAAACTCAGGTGACGGCAGATGCTGGCGAGGATGCGGAGAAAGAGGAACACTCCTCCATTGTTGGTGGGGTTGCAGACTGGTACAACCATTCTGGAAATCAGTCTGGAGGTTCCTCAGAAAATGGACATTGAACTGCCTGAGGATCCAGCTATACCTCTCTTCGGCATATACCCAAAAGATGCCCCAATATATAAAAAAGACATGTGCTCCACTATGTTCATCGCAGCCTTATTTATAATAGCCAGAAGCTGGAAAGAACCCAGATGCCCTTCAACAGAGGAATGAATACAGAAAATGTGGTACATCTGCACAATGGAATATTACTCAGCTATCAAAAACAACGACTTTATGAAATTCGTAGGCAAATGGTTGGAACTGGAAAATATCATCCTGAATGAGGTAACCCAATCACAGAAAAACATACATGGTATGCACTCATTGATAAGTGGCTATTAGCCCAAATGCTTGAATTACCCTAGATGCCTAGAACAAATGAAACTCAAGACGGATGATCAAAATGTGAATGCTTCACTCCTTCTTTAAAAGGGGAACAAGAATACCCTTGGCAGGGAAGAGAGAGGCAAAGATTAAAACAGAGGCAGAAGGAACACCCATTCAGAGCCTGCCCCACATGTGGCCCATACATATACAGCCACCCAATTAGACAAGATGGATGAAGCAAAGAAGTGCAGACCGACAGGAGCCGGATGTAGATCGCTCCTGAGAGACACAGCCAGAATACCGCAAATACAGAGGTGAATGCCAGCAGCAAACCACTGAACTGAGAATAGGACCCCCGTTGAAGGAATCAGAGAAAGAACTGGAAGAGCTTGAAGGGGCTCGAGACCCCATATGTACAACAATGCCAAGCAACCAGAGCTTCCAGGGACTAAGCCACTACCTAAAGACTATACATGGACTGACCCTGGACTCTGACCTCATAGGTAGCAATGAATATCCTAGTAAGAGAACCAGTGGAAGGGGAAGCCCTGGGTCCTGCTAAGACTGAACCCCCAGTGAACTAGATTGTTGGGGGGAGGGGAACACCCATAAGGAAGGGGAGGGGGAGGGGGATGTTTGCCCGGAAACCGGGAAAGGGAATAACACTCGAAATGTATATAAGAAATACTCAAGTTAATAAAAAAAAAAAAAAAGAATTCATAGCCATTAGAACTGCTTGACCCTGTGACTTTCAATGCTGGTTTTGGATTTCTGGGGACAGGATAGGATATGGGGGGGTGGGTAGCAGAGAGAGAAGAGAAGAGAAGGCAGTTGGGAAGACATTGTAAGGACACAGCTGAGCCAGGAGAAGCTGAGCTGAGCCCAGAGGCTACAACAGTTGTTAGGGTTTGGAGTTGTGAGTATTGGGGAAACTGGGAGAAGGAACTGTTTAAGCAGATTGATGGGGAACTGAGGGAGGAATGGTTGGGAGAAACATTTGAAGGGACTGGGCTGGAAACTGGAAGGAGCCATTGGGAAGGAAATTAGATTGAAGGATCTCTCTGTTTCCCTTCTATCTTTCTCCTCAGATGGAGCTGTCAGAGGGCATCTCGAAGGAGTCGGTTCTCCTCTTTCAGTATGTGGGTCCTGGAAAATGAAGGTGGCTGTCAGGCTTGGTAGCAAGTACCTGTACCCATGGAATTACCTCATTGATCTTGCTTACTTGTTAAACTTATTTTTCAATTATTTTTACGTTTGTTTTTTAACTCAATATATTCATCTTTATTTTGATTTAACATTACCTGATTTTTCAGGCACATATATATATATATATATTTGTGATCTGTTTTCTTGTTGGCTCACCTAGGCATCTGCCACTGATGACTTGAGATAACTGTCTCGGTCAGTGCTTTCTGCTTAGGTGGTTTATCAATATACTGGACAAGTTGTGGGGATGCGCCTTCCTCCTGAAGGTACGGCTCACGAAGCACACATTGCATTCTTTCTGTAGAGTGAAGCTATTTTTGATGAAGCTTGTGGTCAGTGAAAATGCCCAAC
Organism: Rattus norvegicus; assembly: GCF_021556685.1. Classification (NCBI taxonomy): domain Eukaryota; kingdom Metazoa; phylum Chordata; class Mammalia; order Rodentia; family Muridae; genus Rattus; species Rattus norvegicus. The sequence continues at coordinate 110,050,946 of NC_141542.1, forward strand.
GAGCCCTTCACTTTTGTATTAATGTGTTAGGTAGACAAAAGGAATATGGAGAAATCTTGCTTCTTAGAGCAATTATACATGAAAGAAAGTCACATTTCTACTTTATAGATTAGAAAATTGATATTTAAAGAGGTTAGGTAATCTTACCAGTTCTACAAAGTTGGTATGAGTCAATTTTGTTAAAATATCTGACTTTTGGTAAAATGGGTCTTTCATTCTTGTATATCACTATTATTATTTTAGAGAGAAGTGAATAATGAATTTTAATTTATGATAGATTTAATAGAAAGTATATTTCAAATAAGTTATATAATTGTATATTAATGAAGTGGATTTAAATCAGTTATGTGTTATTCTTGTCGTAAAATTATTTTTTAAAAAAGAATATTTAGGGAACAGACAATAGTACTGGGAAATATTTATGTGCCAACACAGTTTGTACCTCTGCTCAAATGGGAGTTTATAGAAGATGGGACGGTATATGTGGTACAAGGGAGACTGAGAGAAGACGTTCATGAATTCAAGGTAACGGTGAAGTACATTGGTTGTTTGAATCCATCCTGAGCAGCTATTTGGGCCTGTGTTGTAGCCTCTCTCAAAGAAGAAGCACTAGAAACATAGACACAGGTGGAGACACAGATGTATATACACAAACCCATAAAAACACAAAATTGGAAATCATATTTTATAAACAAAAGATATGCTTAAAAATGCCCAAACAAGCATGATGACACAAAACACATCCCAAATTCTGCTGCATTTGTTTCGTGTTGGGCATTCACTGCTGGACATGGAGTCTCTTTTACGAGTGGTTTGTATACTCAGTGAGACTCTGGTAAGAAAAACTAATACTTTTCTTTGTGAGAAGTTGTCAATTGAACATGGCTTCTTTGTTAGCAATGGGGCTCCTGCCTAGTTGCCCACAAGTATATTAAACCTATGCAGATTTTGAGAATCCTGCCACTGTCCTTGTGCATGAGTTCTGTTCTTTCTAGAAGGCATTGTTTCCTTGGCATCTTCCATTCTCAATGGCTATAATTTTTCTACCTCTTTTACACAGCACCCTGAGTCCTGAGAGAGAAGGGGATTTGGTGAAGAGATTCCAAGATCTCTCACTCTGTGGGTCTCTATATCAGTTCCCATTTACTGCAGGAGGAGGCTTCTCTGATACTGTCTGAATGGGAGATTGATCTATGGGTATAGCTGAATGTTGTTAGGAATCATTACATTTCTATGTGCTTTCAACAAAACAACAGTATCTGGTTTCCCTCAATTCAATGCACTATAGTCTTGAAGTTTTTGGACACCTGATTAATACTGGACATTGACTCCATCTCATGGAGTGGCTCTTGAATCTAATCAGATAGTAGTTGCTTACCGTCTTAGCTAAGGTTGCATAGCTTTCATGAAGAGACATCATGACCAAGGCAACTCTCTGGAAAACATTTAATTGGGAATGGTTTATAGTGTCAGCAGTTTAGTACATGATCATCATGGAGGGAAACATGGTGTTGGAGAAGGAGCCAAGAGGTCTACATCTTGATCTTCAGGCAACAGAAGGAGACTGTGTACCACACCGGGCATAGCTTGAGTATACATGACTTCAAAACCTGTCTCCACAGTTGACATATTTCCTTCAACAAGACCACACCTCCTAATAGTGCCACTCTCTGAGGCCAAGCTTTCAAATACATGAACCTATGGGGGGTATTGCTATTCAAACCACCACAGTTACTCCCCAAACTCTTGTGCCACTATTATACTAGGATATCATGCAAGCAGGTCATTCTATTTCGTCTACTTTAGAGTTTTTTCCATCACCCCTTCTTTTAGGGTTCTGGGGTTGGGCTGATTGAAAGGACTCAGCTGTTGGAATCTGGTCTTCTCTTTGTTGGGTAGTGTTCTATTCCTTGATTTCTCTTGCCAGCTCTTAGGAAATTGTGGTGACTGTCAAAAAGTGGTTTGTAGGGGAGGGTGATACCTAGAGGGCTACTCCCTCTACTCACAGGAGAAAGGGAGGGTGGAATGCTAGGAGGATCTGTGTGAAGGGGTATTAGGAAAAGAAGGGGAGGTTATTATTGGGATAATAAATTAATTTAAAAAATGGTATCTGACAAAGAAACACTGTGACACTCACATGCCCCCTCATCCCAATGCACACATTCATAATACATAAATGTAATCAAATTATAAAAAGGCAGTATTTGTGAAGAATGCAGTGTCTGAGATTTGTTCTATAAAGTGTCTTACAGGTGAATTAGAAGTTCTGTAGAACTTCCAAGCCACTGAAAGGTTTGTTTCCTACTCAGAAGGCAATGGAACATTATGTGGAAGAGTGGCATCAATCCACTACAGAGCCAGTGACCACAACAGGGGTAAGGACCTTGAGGGCCCTCCATGGATGAGTAACTGAGACACGTTTTCAAAGACATTGTAAGATATTGTAAGCCATTGAAATTGGATTTGTATCTGTTGACTTTGTGAAAGGGGGTCAGCATACCAGGAAAAATCAATTCATCCAGACCCTCTTAAAACAAATAATACAAAGTCCGTTGCTGAGTGGGCTGATATTGATGTACTGAAGCCTGCCTGGAACTTGTTTGGATAGGGAGTTAACACAGTGGCTTTTATGTTAAATATGTCACTGTTTTACACACAGTCACAGGGAAGTTTGTGGGATACAACGTACATGTGGAAAACGTTTGTGCTGCTTGTTAATTTGGATTAATTTGTACTGTAAATGCCTCCTCTAATACCTTGTACCCATCATGAGCTTCATAACTGCCGCTGTTAAGGTGTTTAGTTTTCCTCTTGAGTTTCCCTGAGGAACATTTTCAGTGTAACCACTCTGACTAATGACTTTTCCACCAGTGCCCAACTGTGTGTGTGTGTGTGTGTGTGTGTGTGTGTGTGTGTGTGTATAGGTTTATGGCACAAAGAACTGAGTGTGCTAGCTACTTCTGTGCTGTCTCCCTCCATGTTTTGCTCTTTGGAAGAGGGAAGCTTGAGTTTGCTTTCTTATTTCGCATGACTTGTCTGACACAGTACTATTCTTGAGTCTTGACATGAGCGGCTGTACCCTTTTCTGTTCATCTTGTAGGTACTGCGTGTGATCCCGTCGATGGAACTTCCTGCCTCTAGCTCTTGTTTGTTGTTTTAGGCTTTACAACAGCTCTGTGCTGGGTGTGCATAGCACGTCCTTGTTTTGTTTATAGAACCTTGTTATCTTGATGCTTAGCACGTATATTTTGTTTGCATTTGCAATTTGCTTTGTCGTAGGCATGTGCTTCGTGTATTTGTTGAATTTGCTGAAGTGTCAATGGTGATTTTTACCTGATCCTCATCTCTGTCTTCCAAGTCAATGACAAGTAAAATGGCCCTTCTTCTCAGTACTACATTTCCCTACTAACTACACATCCACTTGGTGCTCCCTCACCCACTGGGTAGGGCATGAAGACTGTAAAATGCCCAAATAAAGATGAATAAAGAACAAGAGCTTCAAAATTTCAAAAAATGCAAACTATGTGCACAAAGTTCAAAAACAAAGATTTAAGATTTAGTAGGCAAATACCAAAGTAGTGTAACAAAGTAGACTTTAAAACAGAAATCATTGAAAAAGCGATACTCCATAATAATGAAAATACAATGGGGACTGAAGAGATCATTCAGAGGTCAAGAACACTTGTTGCTCTTGCAGAGGACCTGGGTTCAGTTCCTAGAATCTACCTGCTGGTTCATAGCCACCTGCCAGTCCAGTTCCAGGGCATCTGAGTCCCTCTTCTGACCTCCTTGGGCACCAGGCATGCAGCTGGTACATATACAACTACATACTTGTAGATTAAACACTCACACATAAAATAAAATGAATAAATATAATACACACACATATTGAGTAAATCCAACAATTTTCAACTCTACCTCACAATGAAATTACTCAATTATTTCCAAAGAATATGTAGGCAGTAATTCCTTATATTTTTACATCGAATATTAATGGAGATTGAAGTGTATAAGCTAAAATTTTACAAATAAATTGTATATTTAGACCTTGGTAATATGAATTTGTTTTTCAGAATTGTTAAACCTCGAATCAGAAATGGAGTCTGTTGTCTTGAAATAGAATGGGAAAAGCCTGGTATGTATTGGTTATACACAGAATGTTTAATTTATAGCATTTGATTCAAATGTAAAGTAGCGAATATATAAAATACATACATGCTTATGAAAAATCACATGCACTATAAATTTTATGTTTTTATTTTACCTTTTTATTTTAAATACATATTGACTAATAAAGGTGATAAAATTAAAAAAAAAAAAGAACAAGAGCTTCAGGCTTGAGCTAAGTCCATGAAATGTGCCCCTCCCTCCTTCTATTCCCCTCTCTGTTCTTTTTTCCTTTCCTTTCCTCATTCTTTATCTTGTGCTTTCTCCTTGAATAAGACTGTTCAATTTCTAATGACTTAAATTTTATAGTTTTACTAAATATCTTTTGTGGAAGGGGAAAATCCTCCCAGTCTGTTTCCCTGAAAGACAACCAAATCCTGCTTTGTGTGCAATTTGTGCTTTGAACCCATGCACTGAGAGTCTTGCACACTCATATCGCCTAATAGTTATTTCACCCAATGGCACTATTATTATTGCTACTGATGTGGCCAATACTTGCTGTGCTATTATTATAGAAAATGAAACCCGAACCGTATTTCCACCAATGCTGGGTAATTTTATCCCAGGTCTCCTCACAATGAGCAGAAGGCAGACAGGCTTCATGTTCTCGAATCCTCCTCCTTGTGTGCTTTCTCATTGTGCTCTTGCAACAAGGGCATTAACATTTGATTAAGAAGGCTGCAGAAAGCAACCTTTATTAATCTCTGAAGGCAGTCCCAGTCAGAACTGGACAGAGAGAGAGCAAAGTTTCACAATAACTTCTTGGCTGGCTCTAGAGAGCCATTCCTTTGTAGATGTAGGGAGAATGAGTCAATGGGAGCTTTCGTTTATTTGTAGCTATAATGCTTCTCTGTGAGTTTCTAATACTGACCCTTAATGCCCCGTAAGTATTTCACACTAAGATCATGGTTTCATGGTGGCAACTTGTGTGACCTTTACTCCTGTCCTTTTCCAATGATTGACTTATTCTACTTTTTTAGAAAAGTAAATACTTCAGGCTTCCGATGCAAAAGATGTCTTTAGTTTCACTGCCCCAAACCCTGACAACAATTTGAAACTTAGATAAGGAGTCTGGGATTAGGGAACCTGGTTTGACAAGTCATATAACTCAAAGAGCACACAGGAGAGACATTAGTCCCAATGTCTGTCTCAGCTTTTATGTCACAAGCTACTGCTTTCTGCCCTCTTATAAGCATTTCCTGTGCTCACCTTCGGTGACACTTCCTGGGTGAGGAGTTCTCTGATCTTCTTTGGCTGCAGCTTCTCTGAGCATCCCCAGTGAACTGTGAGGAAATTTGAGTCAGTATTTGGTCCTGAGTCCTGACTATGGGTGAATGGAAGGTGCCCCATTTCACTGTATTACAAAAGGAACAATAAAAAGAGAAGTAGTTTTCCCATTATATGACCTCCAGCAATTTTATAAAGTTGTGAAGAAGGGCTGCTCGAGGAGCTGGGCTTCATCTCAGTTCCTCTGATGGATGCAGGGCCCAGGTGATAAGTTTTTGTTACACTGCCAAGTAGATTTTATTTTTAGCCTTCTAAGAAAGCCCTGGTTGTCTATTCAGCATGTAGACTTTTTCCTCCTTTTTGAGGGACAATTTAATCCCTTTAAACAAGGGATTGAAGAGCTGAGATTAGTTTTATGTTGTATTTATGAAATCTGTTTTCATCCATGTTGTTTTACTGAGTTCAGTGATCTAAACTAAATATAAGTTTTTCTACACCTTCACTTATGGTGTAAATTGTAGGGTATAAAGATGACCTTATCTGTATAAAGAGTCCATCTAAATACAGTCACCATTTGGTCTAAGGCATAGGTTTGTCAACTTTTCTAACATTTGTAAGACATTGTCACCAAATTTTTCTTGTTAAAGGCTTAAATTGTGTGTCTTTTAATTGAAAATAAGTCAGTAAATAGGAACATTTTTCTTTAAACATAAGCGATTTTTGAAAAATGTGCAAAAGGCTTTGGTATTTTCTTGTTTTATTTCATAGGGATTTACTAGGAAGGGTTTGCTGCCATTGTCATTGGATGATGTTACGTGAACTCAATTAAACAGACACTTTAAAGGATTCTGGACTAATTCGATCTATGTTCTTGATAATTTAGAATGTTTTCCAAGGTAAATCAATGATTTATTTAAGGAGTTCTGTTTACTAGTATTAAGTAGTTAACTTATTTGAGTATATAAAGGAAAATATGAGGGAATGAGAAATAATTTCTTTGGTTGGACATGATGTTAACTTATCTCTATTTACTTCCTTCTACAGAGGAGTAATTCAGATGTTTTGCATATCAATGTTTTGTGGATTCTGTTTCTACACCTGCCCTGTAGGAAATTTCCTGTGAATTGATTCTCAGTCATCAGGTTTTGGATGTTTGATAGTTTCTCCTCATTGCTCACTTGTTCTAGACTCTTCCTGAATCTCTCCTTGGGTGCTCAGTTTATCACAAACTTAATTTTTGACCTCAGAGATTCACAGAATGGAAGGAAGAACAAACGTGCACAGTAACCAACCACTGTACAATTATAAATCGTGAGAAAGATGTGATAAGTTGAGTTATTACAGAAGAAGAACTGGCAAAAGTTGTTTAACTCATCAGCTAGGACACGTACCAGTGATGATATATTAGCTGGTATCTAAGCCATGTGAGGCAGAGGTTTTGAAGTTCTTCAATTCTCACAAAAATGGTCTGGAAATTTGCTTGAAGGTGAGATAAAGTATCTTCTAAACATGCATAAAATAGTTATTAGCTTGAAATTTGTGTGTGTGTGTGTGTGTGTGTGTGTATGTAGTCAATTTCACTAACTCTAGTTTGTATAACTCTGATTTTAGATAGCCATAGTTTCATGTAGTGATTAACTGAAGGATAATTGCAACATTTAATTAATTGTGCTGTGTAATTGCAAATACTGTAACTTTGGTTAAAGTGGTGTATTAATAACCTAGTAAAGTTTTGCTTAACATCTTGTTTTGGAGAATAATAAACCCTTTCAAAAACAGTTATCAGTGTTGTTCTCTAAGAGTTAATAACAGCATACGTAATATTAACTCAGATTCTTTCTAGAAACCTTTATTCCTAAAGAATAATGAGACCTGGAGATGTTATAAAAGCATTAAAATTTCACATTTTATACTTTGTATAATATACTTTTATAAGATATACAAATGTTATTATGATAGAGATGATTTTTAATATAATGTTTTTATACTTATAATATTGTTCTGGGGAGATGGCTCAACAGTTAAGGGCACTTGTTGCTCTTGCAGAGGCCTGAAGTTTGGTTCCCAGTATCCATGTTGAGCAGCTCACAGCTGCCTGCAATTCCAGGTCTACGGGAATCCAACTCCCTCTTCTCACCTCTGCAGGCACCTGCATTCATGTGCAGATACTCATAGATACCAAGTGTACACAGATCTTGAAATAAGATACATCTTTTAAATTATTATCTTCAATTATTGGGCAAAAAATTGGCTTGGTTTTTGGAAGAAGATTGCATTAGAAAGCTCTTGGGGGCCTTGTCTCCTGTGGTTCGGTTCTGCCATACAACTTCTTTTGGTTGGAAGATCTGCAGAATTTTTCGCCTGTGAAATGGAGGCTCAGTTAGCCTGTTAATATGTGAAAATGATATATGAATTCAACAGTGACTAACTACTTCAAGGGAAGATGTTCATGACTTGGTGGTATATATAGGACACACAACACACCATTTAGGACAATGGAAGCATTCTCGAGGTACACGAATCAACCAGACTTGCTCAGAGAGGGGCATGGTTGGTAATCTGCTGTTGCTTGGTTCAGGATTCTTTCCAATACTGAGTGCCAGCTTCATCTGTGAGTTTATGTTGGAGAAATGGACCCAGAATATTGCTGTGTTAACAGTTTTGCAACTAAAAATGACCACTTAGGAAACGCCTATTTGTGGCCCATCTGCTGCATTGAGGGAGCTGTAACTGTAGAAAGAAATAAATTACTTCCATTAATCTGTTCCTATGAGTGCATTTCTTTTAAAGTTCTTGAAAGTATTTGTCATTTCATACTTAATACTGTACTAATTCACAGTAATGACCAGAGGATCTCTTGGAGATAACTTAATTGTGCAATGAACATTAAAAAGCAGCATTATAAAATCAGGAATATGGATGCTAAGATGTACTTGCTTTATTTATTTTGACAAGGGCAGTTTACTTTCTGCAATTCAAAATAAAGTGCTACTGTAAATGTACTAAAGTTGTTTTATTAAAGTAATAAAATCTGAATGGGAGTCTTCACTAAGGTCTACCAGTGTTATATCATTACTAAATGAGTTTAAGATGCCAGGTTACTGTTTTTAAATCTTTTTTTATATAAAATTCTGCTTAGAATTTTGCAGTATTCAGGGAACACAGGAATTTGATGTTCTACTCTTCCACATGTATTTAGGATGAAAACATGTCTTGACATCCAAACATTTCCAAACAGATTTTCTGTACAGTTGGCCAGAACATTTGACTCATAAAATTAACACCAGGTCACAGATAAATTCTGTGCTCTGAATACACACTTGAACTTCACTAACAAGTCTTTTGTAAGTTCAAACCTAAGGCAGAAGAAAAATCAGAGTCTGTGGATAGACCCAACAAGTCTGTGGATAGCTCCATTATGTACGCACACTTTCACTTCTGAGATCATTTTAGGGGATTGGCTTACCCTTGCCATTTATGTCCACTCAGTTCTAATGTGACTGTAGTTGCTTAATGTCAAAACACAAGTGGGGTATGATGGTACATGCCTTTAATATCAATGGTTGAGAGTCAGAGGTGGGGGAAGGTGTCAGAGGAGAGGCAGAGAGGCAGAGAGGCAGAAGCAAACAGATCTCTATGAGTTCAATGCTACCTTGCTCAACATACCAAGTCTGAGGTCAGTCAGTGCTATACGGTGGGATCTTGTCCCAAAATAAAACAAACAAAACAAAAGTCAGAGCACAAACCACTTACACCCTCTGAGTTTTTATGTTGTACAGAAATTTAATATTTGCAGGTGACTATTAAGAAACTCGGCAATATTCCATGATAATGTCTGTAAAACCATCACAAATCACAAGATGACCCTTATATTCCCATTATAAATTTCCATACTTCTGGATATTTAGATATAAGATTTGGCTATTGGGCCAAATGCAAAAAATGTATCAATATTAGTAGCATTTGGGAAGAAACTGCAGAGCCTCTATAGCAGGCTTATGTTTTTAGTAAGGTTTACTAAAAATTACTAATGTGATTTTAGAAAGACTTACTACCATTTTGTTTAACTTAAATGCCACCTGCCTCCTTGTGTCTCCTTTATTTTGGATGATCTTCAGCTCTTTTCATTAACAGTTTGGTACTCAGAGCTATATATAGAAAGGCTTTGTGTCTATTCAGATAATTGCAATTTGCTTAAAATTCTAAGTTCTCTTTACATTTTCTATTGAATGGAGCCTAGCATGCACAAATGGCCTTACTGTTAGTTATCCAAAACTTCCAAAAATCTTTCGGCCATAACAATAAATAAAGATAGCACATCTATATTTTAAGGGCAGATATTCTCTTTTTATTGCTCTTTAATGTCATGATATACAATAAAATGGAATTTATTAACATATGTTTATATGTGTATAACTAGTTCTAATGCTAAATTTTACTTAAGGTCATTTTACTAAATGTAATGTGTAATGAACAGCTAATGTCAGCTCACCAAGTTGCATACGGATAAATGCATAATGTAAAACTATTCCAGAAAGTCACGAAATTGAGAGATCCAATGTATCCTCTCTCTAGGTGCCTTCTGCCCACCCTCTCTACCCCACAGTGTTATCTGGGCTGCTACAGTTCACTGTGCATCATGAAACTCATTGTAGAATTATATTGGCACTTTATAAATGTATAGAAAGAAACCATGAGGCCAGGATGTCAAAATCTACAAACAAAGAACAAAGTTCTAGATCCAGCCTAAGATCGAGTACAGGATATGAGCGATGTGACCTAAACACAGTTTAGACAGTTAGACTTTCATAGTTCACAGGCTCAGATTTTTCTGAAAATGTCCTCTCTCTGACTCGCTCTCTCCTCTTGCTTGACTTCCATCTCCTTCCAGTAGAAGATGGTACAGTAAGATGTGTGACTTCATTAGTGATTCATCATTTAGTGGATATACAAGGTTGATGTATTAAATATTTTAGGCCTTAGTTTCCACTTTGGTTGGTTCAGATTAAGAGCTGTATTTTATTTGGAAAACACGGTGAGTTTATGTATTGGATAAGTTTCACTTCAGATAACTTATGTGTTCAAACATTTCAATAATTCTACAAATTCTATGTATTGAGGAAAAGTCTTGTGTCAATCATCAAGGTAGAGCACCTCTTACAATCTGATAATGGATGAGATACAAACTGTAGAAATTTGGACTAGCATCAGTCACTGCCTTTGTAAAGCTTGGTGTTAATATAGAAAAGAGGGAAAATACAGATAGGAATAACTCCTACTGAATACATTTGTAAAAAGCTTCATGGAAAGACTGCTGTAGAAGCATTTAAAGATATATACATATTAATCTGAAAGTAGTTTAAATTAACCCTATGATGGACCTGAGAAAGGATGGGAAATACCATAGGCTATCAAATACAGAGGCCAGTGCCAGACCGGATTACCTGTTTGAGTTGTTGGTTGGTGGGGTTCTATGGACATTCTCAGTCCCTAACATTACAGGCCATTGCTGTTGCTTGAGGCTATCTTCTCAGACTTGCTTGTAATTCATTGTTGCTGAAAACACCACAGACTTGAGTCATAGGACATAAAGACTGATAGGATGCTTCGTCCATACTGGAAAGATGCCAGTGTTGGAAATTTCTGTGCACACTACTGAGGGTGATCAATAGCTTTGCCCAGTTGTCGATCTCTGCAAACTACAGTAAGGATCTCCCTGGTAAGATATTTCCATTAGTACAATAGTGACATGGATGTTATGAAAGTTACCAAGCACTTACTGGATTCAAGGTCAACTCCACAAGTCAGGACTAATACCTGGTACTACAAACTGGGCCATAAGCCTAAGTAGTTTATAGGCCCTAGGGGAGTACCCAATACTATTAATCTGTTAAGTGAACATAGTAAAAAACTGCATCCTAAGTTTTCTTCTTTATTCTTATAAGTTAGCGTGTGCCATAGTTAAAATTACTGAAATGGAAACTTAAGGGTTCTTTGGAAAGTAGTTGGATGGTGTTTTGCTGGGGCCAACACATGAAGAAAAGTTTCATTAAAGTAGACACAGGTGTGAAAGGCTGAGGAAGACTCATGAAGGAATGCTTCACTGAAGCAGGCACAGGGGAGAGGATGTTCTGCTAAAATTAGCATGTGAAAGGACGCATGTTGAAAGATTCTTTGCTAACAACATGCACGTGCATTGGTCTGCCTTACACTGCATAATTGAGCTGTATTTGTCAGGACACCATAGAGAGAAATGCACCAAAACACTTCTGGTGGTGCACTGCGGTTTGTTGCTGCTTCCAAGGACTGCAGCTGATTGGATGCACGTGCAGAGGCAGGACCCATGCTGAGGCAAGGCACGTGGAGGACAGGAACGTGATGTTTGGATGGTATAAATAGGACTCCATGGAATGATGGAGACCGAGCTCGGCTTGCTGGTACAGCTAGCTGGCCAGTACTCGTGGATCTTGTGTCTTTGTGTCTCTGCTGATCTTCGCTTCCGTTAGAGAGGCACAGCTGAGAACTTCTGGTGTCCTTCTGGGTGCCACCCTCTGACTTGAGCTGAGGCTGAGGCCTGGCTGTCTCTGCAAGGTAGTGCCACCACTGCTGATTTGTGTTTGCTACCCTGACTCTACTCAACTGAAATGCTGGTATATCAGTGAAGTGTCTGTGAGGGGATCCACCTGCCGCTGCCTGCTAACCTGTGAACTGAACTTCTGATTTCCAGGCAACGCAGGCAGGAGTTGCTCCAAAGAACCTCTCTATACAGGTCCCCTTTCCCCATATCCTTTCTTTTCCGCTACCACTGGTGGGTGGTGGGCTACAAGGAGATTAAAAAGTGTTTAAGAATCATCATTAAATATAAGGTTTGGAAAAATTAAAGTTACAAATTACTATTTTTATGATGAAACACCATGACCAAATATACTTAGGGAAGAAAGAGTTTGTCTTATGCTTCCATATACAGTTTATCATCAAAGGCAGTCAGGACAGAAACTGAAGCAGGGCAGGGATCTGGACAAGAGTGAGAACCATAAAATAGTGCTGCTCTCTGGCTTGCTTCTAAACCTCAAGACCACCAGCCCAGAGTTGATATCACAATGAAATGGGTTCATTCACAGCAATTACTAATTAACAGAATGTCCCAAAGGCCTACATAGAGTGGACCTTGTGAAGGCATTTTCTCAGTCTGAGGCTCCCTCCTCTCTGACTCTTAGTTTATGTCAAGTTGACATACAACTATCTAGAGCACTATGCCTTTCAACCTCACCACAGAAGGCTGCCTTTCGAATAGATAGGGACCCAGAAGAATCTAGTGTGCAGAGAACAATAAACTATAGAATGTATAGCTCTAAATTGGGTTCAGGAATCATCTTGAAAGAAGATGCAGAAAACTTGTTAGAGCCAGAGAGTGTAGATATCCATAGAAAAATAGTATTCTCTAGACATGACCCCTGAACTTACAGTGCTTGTCCAAGATCTGAACAAGATTAGGTCAACTAAAATTATAGCATGGCTGGGGAAGGAGTTCATAAAATCCCATCCAACGTAGAACCATTGTAACTGATGGATTTGGAAGAAGGAGAATCAATTTTCTTCAAGGATTTTGTCTTTGAGAAGCTTCGTATGCTCCAGGAGAGGAAGCTTTGGGGAGCTTCCTATGACCTTACACTTACTCATTGATAATACCATTAAGAGGACAGTTTGGGAATTTGAAGGTTGGATGTTTGAGTGATCAAAGGTAGAGTTTGGAGCTGTGAGCTATAAGCTGAGTTAAATTAAGTGAGACAATCTGGTAGGGATTGAGAAGACAAGAGAGCTGGCAGAAATTCAGTGTGGGGTTCATGATGCTTCAGAGGAAAACAGAGTCTATTGGACCAGAAGTTATTCACATTACATTCTAACTAAGACTTGTGGTATATTTTGCTGATGTTCTTATGACTTAAATGATATTGAACTCAAAAGTTACTGGTTAATCCATTTAGTGGAAGAAATATCAAGCATAGCCCACTTCTCTGACTCAAGTTTACAGTAAGGGAGAGTAGTATGTGGGAAGGAGAGAAATGCAAAGTGAAGTTTGACAAAGAGAGAAACGTTTCAGACAGGAGAGTGCAAGATCAGCACAGAGCAAACCTCAAGAGTTTGCACTGGGACACTAGAAAAGGTATATAAGACCCCACATAGCTAAATGCAAATTCACAAGAAAGGGAGGAGACTTGACTAAGTGTGCAGTTGAAGATTTTGCTGTTTGAAAATTGCCTAGGGAGGTGTCTTCCCAGGTTCATCTGCCAAAGTGTATAGAGTCCACTATAGCTACAGCAGAAAGTGGACCAAGCATATCTCCAGTGGACGGCAGATATTGGCAGCAGCGTCCACGTCGTGCTGATATTACTGGCATGCAAAATCCAAGAGTGAGGATATAATAGAGGAATAGATCAAAGTTCTAAAAAGCCCTTAGGCAAGAAAACAATGTGTGATGAGGCAAGATGTGAGCCAGGGGGTTCATACAGGACTCTGAGATGCACATTTAGGAAAGGCCCCAAAGAATATCTGTGGTCTGGGATCTTAGTTGCCGCACTTAGAATGTTTTTTCATAGCTCCTTCTGCTTATTTATTAATCTCAGTTTTTTTTGGTGACAGCTGAATAATATTCCATTGTCCAAATGTACTACATTTTCATTATCCATTTGTATGTTGATGAAATTGATGTTGTTTCCAAATCTTGGCCATCATGGGTAGAGCAGTTGTGAATGTGGATGAACAAGTGTCTCTCCAGTAGGATGTAGAAATGCTCATGGTGATATAGTTGGAGCTTCACGTAGATCTAATCCCAGCTTCCTGTGGGTCCCACTTCCATAGTGGCTCTACATGTTTGTGCATTCTCCAGCCATGGATGAGTGCTTCCCTTTCCCCACCCTCACGCCAGCATGAGCTGTCATTTGTCTGATCTTTGCCCTTCTGACTAGTGAAAGATGACATGTCAAAATATTTTGATTTGCATTTCCCTGGTGACTACCAATGACGGACCATCATCATGAAAACGTTTCTCAGACATTAATGTTTCAGTTTTGAGAATTCTCTGCTTAGATCTGTACAACAATTTAAAATTAGATTATTTGTTTTCTTGATGCCTATTTATTTTAAATGTTATATATTTTAGATCTTAATGCTTCATTAGATGTGTAATTAGTAAAGCTTATTTCCCATTCTGTAGTCTGTTGCTTTGCCAAAAGGATGGTATCCTTTGTTATACAGAAGTCTTTTAGTCATGAGGTCCCATTTATTAGTTGGTATGCCTGTGCCTTCAATGTCTTGCTATGGCAGTCTTGGTCTACCCCAATAAGTTCAAGACTATTCTTGTCTTTCTCTTTCATCAGATTCATGGTGTCTGGCCTTGTATTGAGATATTTGACTCATTTACAGTTCAGTTTTGTGCAAAGTGGTACTGATAAAATTAACAGCTGCAAAAATGTTTTCATGATCCTGTTTATTTATCTGTCTGTCTGTCTATCTGTATGTCTGTCTTTCTCTCTGAGTTTCTTAAATATATTAGGGAAGGACTTAGTATTGACAGAAGTGCCGAAGAGAAAAATATGGGCAGGGAAGATGGCTGGCTTAGTGTGAAACTGTTTGCTCCACAAGTCTGAATACTCATGTCTGGATCCCTAGCTTCCACACATAAAGTAAGGAGCAGAACTGTACATCTCTAATCCCAGTGCTCTGGAGATGGAAATAGACAGATCCTAGTCTAAATAATTCATGGTGGTTAGGGTCAGGGAAGGACCCTGTCACAAATAGGGTGGAGAATTTGAGGAAGTACTGAGTGTCAACCTTTGGTTTCCAACTGAACATGGTAGACCCGTACCCACCCACAAAGGCGACACAGACACAAATGCACGCAAACACCTTGCCTCATGCCCACACCCACACAAACCTTTCGAAACAAGACAAAACCTTTGTTTAATAAAGAAGGTTCATGTCTTTGTGTTTCTCAGAACCCAGGAAAATATATGCTTTCAAAAATAGCTCCTGCTGTGAGAATAGTGAATCCACACTAGAGCAATCCTCTAAATTTGTAAATTTGCAAAAGACTGATTAAAGTAGACTTAATGTGGGAACCTGAGCATTTTCCAGTCATGCAAAAAATTTCATCATCATCATTATTATTATTAATTATTAAATCTTATTTTATAGTCTAGACCTTATACCCCTCCTGGTCTGCCCTCCCACTGTTCCTCATCCCATCCTTCCTCCCCCATCTCCAAGAAGATGTCCCCACCTCCATCATCGCCCCCAGACCTCCCCACTGCCTGGGGCCTCCAGTCTCTTTAAGTTCTGTCTCCTCTCTTACCTGGGCTTTTGCTTTTTGATGAGCACTATGGCCTCAGCCAGCAAAAAAGAAACACAGAGGGTACTTTTTTTTTTATGAGTGTCAGACTGAAAATAAAACTGGTTTACTTCTTTTCTATCTATAACTATTAGATTTCACTTTTCTTATAAGAGAAAAAGATTGCTCAGCTTTTCTGGGAAAATTGCTTTAGAACTGGGATCCTGAAAGCCAAGATGTGCTACTAAATGCAATACAGCACTTTCTTAAGTTTACTTGTTGGCAGTCAAATAGCCAGAGAAGTACAGAAATTTAGCACTTGGCAAAAATAATTTTGATACATGATTTAAAAATTAAGAATTATGAAGAGCAATGAAAAAGATTTGTTCAAAAGGACAGTTAATTCCTTACTCAAACACTGGCCTCTTGAATGCTTCATTCACTTTGTAATAGTGAAAAAAATTAGTAGATAACTAGATAATTAAATAAAGTGTACTGCAAGAAGGAAAGGACAGTTAGAACATCAAGACACAGGTGAATACTCCTTTCTCCCTGATCGAGATTGCCAGATAGAAGTGGATAGTTTTCTTTTCTATAGTTCAAGTATACATTAAATGTAAGCTTTGCATGTGATTTATTTTACTCTCTAATAAAATGATCCACAGACAATAAATAAAAATAATTGAAGTTGTATGATATTGACACTTAAAAACAAGGTATATCAGATGACTGATGAAATCCTTTCAGAGTCTGATCTGTGAGTTTTGGGCCCATTGTTCTGAATTTTATTTTATTTTATTTTTACTGGGCTATGCAGAGTTTGTTTCAAGGTCTAAGACTTCTAAACAGGATTGGGGGGTTTATTATTTATTTTTTATTATTTTTTTATTAACTTAAGTATTTCTTATTTACATTTCGAGTGTTATTCCCTTTCCTGGTTTCTGGGCCAACATCCCCCTAACCCCTCCCCTCCCCTTCTTTATGGGTGTTCCCCTCCCCATCCTCCCCCCATTGCCGCCCTCCCCCCAACAATCACGTTCACTGGGGGTTCAGTCTTAGCAGGACCAAGGGCTTCCCCTTCCACTGGTGATCTTACTAGGGTATTCATTGCTACCTATGAGGTCAGAGTCCAGGGTCAGTCCATGTATAGTCTTTAGGTAGTGGCTTAGTCCCTGGAAGCTCTGGTTGCTTAGCATTGTTGTACATATGGGGTCTCGAGCCCCTTCAAGCTCTTCCAGTTCTTTCTCTGATTCCTTCAATGGGGGTCCTATTCTCAGTTCAGTGGTTTGCTGCTGGCATTCGCCTCTGTATTTGCTGTATTCTGGCTGTGTCTCTCAGGAGAGATCTGCATCCAGCTCCTGTCAGCCTGGACTTCTTTGCTTCATCCATCTTGTCTAATTGGGTGGATGTATATGTATGGGCCACATGTGGGGCAGGCTCTGAATGGGTGAACCTTCTGTCTCTGTTTTAATCTTTTCCTCTCTATTCCCTGCCAAGGGTATTCTTGTTCCCCTTTTAAAGAAGGAGTGAAGCATTCACATTTTGATCATCCGTCTTGAGTTTCATGTGTTCTATGCATCTAGGGTAATTCAAACATTTGGGCTAATAGCCACTTATCAATGAGTGCATACCATGTGTGTTTTTCTGTGATTGGGTTAGCTCACTCAGGATGATATTTTCCAGTTCCAACCATTTGCCTATGAATTTCATAAAGTCATTGTTTTTGATAGCTGAGTAATATTCCATTGTGTAGATGTACCATATTCTCTGTATTCATTCCTCTGTTGAAGGGCATCTGGTTTCTTTCCAGCTTCTGGCTATTATAAATAAGGCTGCTATGAACATAGTGGAGCACATGTCTTTTTTATATGTTGGGGAATATTTTGGGTATATGCCCAAGAGAGGTATAGCTGGATCCTCAGGCAGCTCAATGTCCAATTTTCTGAGGAACCTCCAGACTGATTTCCAGAATGGTTTTACCAGTCTGCAATCCCACCAACAATGGAGGAGTGTTCCTCTTCGTCCACATCCTCGCCAGCATTTCCTGTCACCTGAGTTTTTGATCTTAGCCATTCTTACTGGTGTGAGGTGAAATCTCAGGTTTGTTTTGATTTGCATTTCCCTTATGACTAAGGATGTTGAACATTTCTTTAGGTGTTTCTTAGCCATTCGGCATTCCTCAGCTGTGAATTCTTTGTTTAGCTCTGAACCCCATTTTTTAATAGGGTTATTTGTCTCCCTGCGGTCTAACTTCTTGAGTTCTTTGTATATTTTGGATATAAGGCCTCTATCTGTTGTAGGATTGGTAAAGATCTTTTCCCAATCTGTTGGTTGCCGTTTTGTCCTAACCACAGTGTCCTTTGCCTTATAGAAGCTTTGCAGTTCTATGAGATCCCATTTGTCGATTCTTGATCTTAGAGCATAAGCCATTGGTGTTTTGTTCAGGAAATTTTTTCCAGTGCCCATGTGTTCGAGATGCTGCCCTAGTTTTTCTTCTATTAGTTTGAGTGTATCTGGTTTGATGTGGAGGTCCTTGACCCACTTGGACTTAAGCTTTGTACAGGGTGATAAGCATGGATCGATCTGCATTCTTCTACATGTTGACCTCCAGTTGAACCAGCACCATTTGCTGAAAATGCTATCTTTTTTCCATTGGATGGTTTTGACTCCTTTGTCAAAAATCAAGTGACCATAGGTGTGTGGGTTCATTTCTGGGTCTTCAATTCTATTCCATTGGTCTATCTGTCTGTCTCTGTACCAATACCATGCAGTTTTTGTCACTATTGCTCTGTAATACTGCTTGAGTTCAGGGATAGTGATTCTAGGGGGGTCTTTTAAAACAGACTCTCTCTCTCTCTCTCTCTCTCTCTCTCTCTCTCTCTCTCACACACACACACACACACACACACACACACACACAGACACACACACACACACAGACACACACACATACCACCTGAATAGCTGTATTTACTTATGTGAAATGTCATGTAATTTGCATGTTTGTTGACTTCTTTAATGATTATTCACAAGTGTACTTAGGGTGTCATTAGAAAACTAGACATACTATTTTGAATGGCAGAATACTATAGATGGTGGTCTAATGATTTGATTTATTTTGAGTTTCTTGGAAATCTACTTTTGGGAAGGAATATTTTTCACAGAAGGGAATTAGTATGTTGATATAGCAACTGTCAATAAAATGTCGGTCCTTTTTTTTTTTTTTAAGGTTTTACAAGTCTGCTTTCACCACAGTGCAGTGTAGTAAACACCGTTTGCCACAGTAGCATCTCTTCCATTGGTTTGCTCTCTTTTTCCTCACACTCCAGTGTAACCTCTCAGTCCTTTAGTTCCCACGCTTCCGTCCTCCAAGGATGAGAAGATCGCTAAAGCTAGCTGAGCCAAACAGAGGTAGTGGTCCAAAGGGGGACAGTTAGTACTTTCCTCACTTTATTTCCTCCGATACTTTTCCTTGTAGAGTAATGATCATATTCTTTTGTGATTTAATGGATTAATTTACATTTTAAGCATATCTTCAACCAGTGTTTCCAGTTTTAAAATGACTCTAGGATAATCAAAGGATTCTGCCTTCAGAGGGAAACCAAGATTAAGGAAGTGTCTAGAAGTTGCCTGTGGCGTCGATGATGACATTTAGTTTGCTGAAGTCTCTTCCAAGTGTTTTTAGAAGTTCTTGTTGGGTGACCAATTTGTTATTATTACACCTTGACTCACATACTTCTGAGAAGAATACTTAGGAATATATTCCTTTACAGAGATTAGACTTTCCATATCGAAACAGGTGGCTTGTCATTCTAAGGTCACGGTGTTATTAACCACTCATCTACCTCTCCAACCCCGCAACTACTTTATATATAAATTGAAACATCAATGAAGAACAAACTTTCTGAGGCTTCTATCACCATCTTTATATCACAAAGCTCGGGATTACTTACAGGCTTAGCTGTGTAATCTCAATATTGATCCTTGATCTTCAGTGTTTCTTCAGAGGTTATATGAATACATTCCCATAAGGCTCAGAGCAATCAAAATTTACTCCTTGAGCTTTTTGTTTTGAAGAATCAAATAAAATAAAATTTGAGAAGGAGGCAAAGTTGTGCCCCATCTACCCCTTTTACCTTTAACTGGTATAATTTACTATAAATTCCTGATGATTCTTTATCTTGATTTACAAAGTAAGCATACTTTCAATATATTGCTACTGTGAGGAGAGAATAAGTTGGAGAGAGTAGAGAAGCTATGTCTCTATAATTTTCTGTTGAAGGGCACAATCTCAGGCTTGAGTTTTATATATGTAAATTCATTCATATTAGCTATAAAACTATAAGGTTTGAAGCTCTAGAAGTGAAGTGTTGACTTAATTAAAATACAAGGTCTAACTGTTTTCCTTTTCCCCAAAACTCATCTCACTGGTGAGGATAAACATATTGAAAATAAATTGACAGGAAATTATTTTCCAGCAAGATAGAATAACAAATAAACAAACAGCCTAAGCTGGTTGGCTAACAGATAGACTTTAGGTTAGAATTAGAATGATTAAAAAAGAAGGTCATTAATATATTAATGAAGAGAATAGTTCAGCAAGAAGGTGTAGTGATTATTAATATATAGGTACTGTCTAGTGCATCCAACCCTTTAAAACTAAACTGTTAAACGGAAGGAGACGATAGGCTCGAATGCAGTATTTGGTGACTTCAATACCTTACTCTTTTCAATAGACAGGATAGCCTTGCCCAAGAAGTTCAATACGAAGTTTCAACCTTAACCTGCATCATAGACTAACTGGATTTAATATAGTCTACTCATTAGTTCATGGACCTTCCCCAAAACATATCACATCTTCTGTCACAAATCAAGTAGTTCTTTCTATTCTATGTACTTATTTATTTAGAAGCTCAGTGTGTTTATTATGTAGTGTTGAATTGGAAGACAAGGTTATTCCATACAGATAAAATTGGAGGCAGTGTTTATGGTATACAGCGGTTCAAGACAGCAGGCTTAGTTAATCTCAGTAGTAGTCTTGGTAGGGAATCTTTAGGCAATGATCATCCAGAGGGGGAAAGCTATGGTAGACATTTTCTGCACGCTATCAACACATACACTTGGATGCGAAGGCTTTGCCAGTTTCCCACGCTCAGTACTTGAACAAGATCAATGGTGTACAGGACTGGGAAAAGTCTTTTGGTAAAATGCTTGCCTCAATTGAGTGAGATCACCTGTTCAGTCCTCAGTATCCAAGGAGATAGGCTGGTCGGGCTGGCACAACCCGTAGTCTTTGCTCTAAGTGGTGGAGACAGAAGGATCTATGGGTTTCCCTAGCCAACTATTATTTGGTGAGAGTACTAAGCTAAAGAGAGATCCTGTCTCATTAGAGGTGGAATTCATTCCAAAGAGTGGACGATTGCCTAGGCCCACACACAAGTGTGCAGCAAGCCCAACAAATGTGTGTCCTTCCACAAGAACATGCTCGCACACACTAGAAGAAACATGGTTGCTGCTTGCTTATTTTTATTATATCCATTATGTAAAACCATACGGAATTTTATTTAAAAAAAGAAGAAAACCAAACTACCATATACTATAGCAAAACCACCATGCTTGTCTCTGAAAGGATCTAGGTAAGCTTGCAACAGACATACCTGTGCATGCACACAGACCACAGCAGCATCCACAACAGCCGAGCAATTCGATCAGCCCAGGTTTCTATCAATAAAATGAATGGTAAAGGAAATGTGGTGTTTCTGTACCAGAATTTTACTCAGCCACATAAAGCAATGGAAAGATATAATCTGTGGGAAAATGGATGGGGTGAGATACCATCATACTTAGTAAAATAAGACAGACTCAAAAAGACAAATATCGTATGTTTTATCTCATACGCAAAAAGAGATTTAAAGAATGTATATGAAAGTTGAATAGGGACTTTTTTTTTAAGAGAAAAAAACCTATTGAAAGAATGGAGGGAGGGTGAATATAATCAGAATTTATCATTTACCTGTATGACAATGATGCAATGTAACCAATTACTTTGTAGTTTTCATGTGCTAATAAAGAAAAGAATGATAGGCAGATAAAAACTTCAAATAACTCTAATATGGACTGTTAGAAATTCTGTGAGAGGGTGTAATGAGGGCACGGGAAAGGTGTAATGACTTGGTCTAATAATGACGTTGGGACTTCCCTCTTTAACTTACCACATACGCTGAAGTGTGAGCTTCGTCTAGGAAGGAGGGTATACTGGGTAATGTTGCCTGGGCTGGTTGTGCTGGCTACAGGGAGCAAATGATCTGACTGAAATGGAGAAAGCTGACAAACTGGGAGGTGAAGAGTAAAGCAGAAAATGGTGACGTGATGCTCGGCGGTGGCTGCTGCTGGCTTGAGGAAAGATCGCTCTGGGACATTTGAAGAATATTTTCTTTATTCTAAGAATGTTGTTGAGCCATCCAGTAATTTAAACGCAGAGAGATAAACGTATAAAAGCTATTGGGAAGGTTTTGGTGAATTGGTTGTAGGAGGCACAGAGGTTTTTTTTTTTTTTTTAGTATTTGACTATTTGGAGACATTTCTTAGTTTTCTTTTTACTTGTACCTGTTCCAAGTTCAGTTTTTTAGTGAACTGTATTCAATGCATCCTGTCTTAATACCTTCCTCAAATGTGAAGTTGAGACTGTATTTAAGGAGCTGCTCTAGACTGGGAGTTCTGTGGCTTTCTTACCCAAGCACTCTTAGTTAGACTTTTCTGTTGTGTTCAGCATTTTATACTCACTACACTAATTATGTCACACATTGCCATAAACCATACACACTAGAAGTTTCTCCCACAGCTCTGACACAGACCGTTAACAAGTGTCATCCGAGAAGCACTTTCATAGTATTTTGACACATTTTCTGTCAAGATTGAACCAGGTACTATTGATTCCTTCTTTCGGATCATGCCATGATTTGAAAGTTAGTAACAATTTCTTTAAAATTAAAGCTGAGTTTTTCTGGAAGAAAAAAAAAACTTTCAAATTGAAAATAAGAGTTGTCGTCACACTCATGCCCGTAAAACTTAACGGAAGGAAATAAGAACAAGTTACCACAGAGAACGTAAACATGAGCCTCATGGAGGGGAACTGGTTATTAGAGAAGGGACCGGTAGCAGGTCTGAATCAGTCACAGAGGGACGGGGTTCGGAATGTCGCTTTGGCTTAAGATCCTTTTATTAACTGTTCATATAAAATCAATACCCAGCAAAACGTGGTGAAAGTTCTATTAGACTCACTACTTGGGAATTGTCTGACTACTAGATGCAATGAGACACTACCCATGCTATGACAATGTGTACCTCGTGATTACAAGCTCAGGTCATTGTGGATACATGGCTTCATTTACTGTGGCACTTCTGGGAAATTCTGTGTTCTTATTCCTTTAAGTATTGGACCCCCATTTTTTTCTCTTAATCTAGTGCGCCAATAACTCTCTGTTGAATCATTTCACCATGTGTCATGTCTCTTCAGTCTTTTGTACATTTTCTCTGTCTTGTGTATCTCAGTTCTTCAGTCTGGTGTTTTGAACTGTTTTAAAAATCAGCAATTTACATTTGAATAGTGTCCTATTTTTCTCTTAAAGGTGTCTGTTAAGTCTTTAATTTCATCTCCCGGTCCATGAACCATTTTTAAAAACAGATGGCAGTTTCTAAATTCTATAGTATATTCATTTTTGAATATATTAATTGTAGTTACTTTAAGGCTATGTCTAACACTTGTCATACCTGTCTTGCCTTGCTGTCTTGTCTACTTTACTATTGTGTATCTGTGTACACATGCATGTATGTGCATATTTGTGTGAGTTTGTGTGCATCTGGAGGCTAAAGATCAACGTTGAGTGTCTTCCTTAATCAGTCTTTCATTTTATTTATTTATTTTTTGAGGCAGGATCTCTCCCTGAACCTGGAGCTTCCCAGTTTTCCTCATATGTCGAAAAGAATGACCTTTCAACATCCCTCCAGGTCTATGGATACAGGAATGTGCTAAAGAACCTGTTTCAATTTTGTTCATTTGTTTTGCTTTGTTTTATTTTTATACCATGGAATGTAGAGTATCAAACTCAAGTCTTTGTGCTTGAATATAAGGCCTCTTACTAAGTGAGCCTTTGCCAAGCCTCTGAAAGTCTATTTTACTGTTATTTTTGTTGTGTGCTTGTGGGTATTTATATGTGTGTGCATGCCGGTGTGAAAAGTGTTTAGAGTAAGGACAGCCGTGGGTGTTGTTTTCTAGGCGCTTCTGTTATACTTGGTTTTATTTTTTTAATATTGAGTCAGTGCCTGTCACTATCTTATAACTCACTGATTCTGTTAGGTTGGCTGCCCAGTGAGTTCTGGTGAGCCACCTGTCCCTATTTCCTGTGGTTATGATTACAACATGTGCCACCATACCTGAGGTTTTTACATAGGTCCTTGGAACTGAACTCAGGTCTTCATACTTGCTTGGCAAGCATTTTATGACTGTGCTATCTCCCTATTTTATGATCTTGATTTTTAATACTTTTAAATGTTTTATAAAAATATTTCAGTGAGTGATAGACACTGTTGTTGCAGGATATATAATCATTTCAAGAAACCTGAGATTGTGTTATTTACTGAAAAAAAAATAACTGTTTCTAGTTGTGCTGTGGCTCTGCTCTTAGCGTACATCTTTATTTGATCCTTCTGGCTGACATATCCTTAGCACACACCTTTAATTCCTAACAATGAAGGTAAAGTTAGTTTATAGAAGGAAGCAGCCATGTTTGAAAGTCATGTCTAATTGAGTAGCAGACAAAGTGATAAATCAGAGAAAGATTTGACAGTATAGGATATGCCCAGAGGAAAAAGAAGCTATTACAGAGGGAAAAAAGAGGAAGGAGAGAGGCAGTTTTACTGGGGCAATTATACTGAGACAGGTTGCAGAACAAAAACAAGCTAGACACAGGTGAAGACAGAATAAGCCAGAGAATGAGAAGGAGCCAGAAGATTAGAACAGACTGACAGAGGTAATTTGAGACCAAGCAGAACAATTCAGGAGAAGCCTAGAGAAGCCAGAATGAATCAGTAGCCTTCAAAAGGAGATTGAATCAAAACTGCTGAGTTGAACCAGCTAGTCAGAGATCAGAAAGAACTAGGAAGGGATGAGCTTATTCAGAAGTAAGTCTCAGACAATGAAACCGTTTTAGGCCCAGGTAAGATTTTTAAAGAGGCTAGAACTTTCCAGGACCAAGCCTAGGTTAGTAGACTGAGGCTGTAAGCCTCAGAGGTAACAATCGAATCAGGTTACTTTTACATACTGTTTATAAAATAATTTGTGCCTATATGTTGAGGTTTGGGGTATTGCTATGTATTGTAGTCCTAGTGACTTCTCATGTTTACAAGCTTTTGTTGTGCAAACCTTGTTCCTTGATTTAAGACTAGTGGTTAAATAAAACTGGCTACAGTCAATTACCTGAAGGATTAGAGGTAGGCAGGTTTAGAGTGATCAGGTTGGAGGAGAGATCAAGGGGAGGGAGAGGGGAGGAAAAAGGAAGCCACCATGAGGAGAGATGTATGATGAGCACGTGGTCAGGAGAAACAGCATGTGTCTGGGGTACACTGCTGGGGAGGTAGCCAGGTCAGTGGTTAGAAGAGTAGATTAGGGGTTACCCTACTGTAATTGTCAAAGCCAAATGAAATAACCACAGTCTGAGTCTCATTTATTTGTAAGTTGGTTAGGGATAAGCTTACAGTGGCTGTACTCCACCTATAGTTCTTGATTCAGAGGTTATATCAACAGAATACACATTGCATGCTTACTGCAATAAAAAGGGTATATGATCTGTCATTAAGCATTAACCATCTGGTCTTTACCTCAAGTAATTCTATCTCTAAGAATTAAGTTTCTCCAATAGTTTAGTACTTTAGTACGATTATGATAAACATCTCATACCCTTTGTCTTAAATATACTGTAGTTAATTCTAAATTATCTATGGAAAAATCCAAAAGAAATAACTTGTTAACTGCTCTCTTCTACCAGTGTTTACTTTTGCCATCGGACTATAAACAGGTTATAGTTTATGCCTGATGTCAATCTGGCTAGACTTCTCATGTGCAGGGTTTTCTTTGCTCTGTGAGAGTCGGTTCGTTCTTTACCTGCATATTCCAACAATTTCTATTAATTTATATGTGTACAAAGGAGGATATGTCAGAATCTATCGATCAAATAGCATCCCTTTGAAGAGTTTTAGAGAAGAAGAACACAGATAGTCTTGAATAGCAATATAGAACCCACCATTTTCTGATATTTGAATGGGTTTTTAATGAAATTTCACTGAAGGAGAGAGGAAATTACAAAAGAAAAAAATTACATTTATTATTTCTAGAAATCTATCTAGCCATATTAAATCTTCGCATTTTCCTAAAAAGTGTTTTTAGAAGTAGTATTATTTCAAATAGTGATGATTACCCCACAAACAGTTTATTTCTTGGATGATATTAAAATATTTAACTATCTTCACAATAAAGGGATTCATAAAAATATTTACAACCTAATTATTTCATGCTGTAATTAAAAGATCATGAGCATAATAGAATAACAGTGCTAGTAGTCATGGCAGCAAGTTTCCCCCAAACAATGTGTTCCTAATAGTGTATTAATACTTGATTATTTGAACTCATTAATAAATATGTTTTTCGTGTATATACAGGAATATTCGATGCTCAGAGAAATTCAGCCTGGTTAAGGGCATAGAGAGGTTGACTATTGTGAGGACAGCATCTAATTCACTTGTTTTTACTATTCTTGTACTTTCAGTGGGCCAAATAAAGATCAATATGCATGTGTATAGATGAATGACTAGAAACAGACATTATCTGGGATTCCTGGTGAGGTGGCTTATGGTCAAGAACACTCTCAGCTCTTTTGGAGGATAGAGCTCAGATCAGGCACATGTCAGGTGAATCAATGTCTTTTCACTCCAGCTAGAATGAATCCTTCACACTCTTCTGTCCTCTTTAGGCAGTAGGATGGAAATTACTGAGGCAACTTGGCTGGAAATGTTGCTTAAGTTCATAAACAAAAACTATCAATGTAAGAATAGAGTCTATTATCCCAGGAGGATCTTCTCCACATGACAAATATGGCATTATAGGCAAAGATATTATGAATGTGTTAAGTTCATTCTTTTGAGCATTTTTAGTTTTGCAAAAAGAGATCACTAAAATAATTTTCCCAAGAGTTTCTGCAACATTACTATCTTAGTTATGGTTTCTATTGTGATAAAAAAATCATGGCCAAAGCAATTTGAGGAGGAAAGGGTTATTTCAGCTTATAACTTTTAAGTCATGCTTCATCACTGAGGAAAGTGGGGTCAGGCACTTTAGGTGGGGACACATAAACAGGAAATGATTCAGAGGCTGTGGGGGAGTGCTGCCTACTAGCTTGTTTCTCAAGACATAATCGTTCTGCTTTCTTATGTACCCAACCAATGAACAGAAGCTGCTGACCCCTCTGGTTGAATTAGGGAAAAGCTGGAGGAAGCAGAGGAGGAGGGCAGCCCTGTAGGAGGACCAGCATTCTTAGTTAATCTGGACCTTCCAGATCTCTCAGACACAGGATCACCAACCAGGCAGCATATACCAGCTGAGTTGAGGCCTCCAACACATATATAGCAGAGGACTCCCAGGTCTGGGTTCAGTCAGAGATGATGTACCTAACCCTCAAGAGACTGGAGATCCCAGGGAGTTTAGAGGTCAGGTGGTGTGTGTGGGGTGGGGACATCCTCATGGAGACTGGGGGGAGGGTGCGAGGAGGAGGTTATGGGATGTGGAACTTGAGGGGGGATGTGGACTGGAAGAGGAACAAAATCTGGTGTATAAAAATAAATAAATAAATAAATAAATAAATAAATAAATAAATAAATACCCAGTCCGGAAGTAGCAGCCTCCACCCTGATATAGACATTCCCTCATCAACCACCAATCAAGAAAATGCACCACAGGCTTACCCACAAAGCAAGCCAGTGGGGCCATTTCCTTAATTGAACCTCCTTCTTCCAAAATGACTCTAAGTTTTGTTAAGTTGACATAAATCTAGCCAGCATACCATCCATGCCCATGATATATTGAAGCACCACAGCTTTTTTATTTGGGGCAAGTACAAAGATATTAATCTGCAGAGGTTAATATCAAAAGAGAAGGGAAACAAGGGCGTGCCTTGGTGATGTAACTCTCAAAAAATTTTAATTCACCCCCCATTGTATATATAATATATTATATATATACATAATCATATATGTATACATATATACATATACATACACAACACACACACACACACATATATATATATACATATATATATATATGTATATATGTAATCACTTTAAAAGTTGTCTGAATCCAGTTTCATGCTCAGGGTCTTCAGGCAATGATCAGGACAATCTGGAGTCTCCCTGCGCCAGTTTATTCTGATTCAATTTTGCTCTCACTTCCTTCTACTATGTCATCCTTTGGAGAAGAGCCAAATGGTTTCCTCTTATAAAGCAATAAATACATCTCTTCCAGTCCCTTGTCATCTAACAGCTTATTAGTACAGATAGAATCGGGGCACTACATATCCTATCTGAGGTATTAGGAGTCTGGATCTCCTGCCTTATGCATCCAGCTCTGCAAATACCAATGCTATCCTTCATCCACAGGCGGGCTGAACATCAGCAAAATGGCCTGTAGCTCCCTCACATATAAATCGTCGCTGTAATTGCCAAAGCAGCTCTAGCTTTCAAAGAAGTCCATTTATCTTTTGTTGTCATTAGCTTATTTTCTGTGCCTTTTGCTTCCATTTCAGCCAGATACTGGGAATTCTAACCCTTGTAACAGAAAAGTGCTGGGCTCCTGTGTAAAATAATGTTGTCGAGCCATTATGATATTAAAATAATACAGTGGTTTTTCTGTGGGATATAGAAAAGAATTGTAACAGATTTTCCCAATCTGATAACAAATTAGAGTCTTGTTAATAGAAAATTTTCTATGTTCCATTTTGTCTGAGATGCTAGGAAGGTAATACATTTCATATCACTCTCTCAGAATGAATAATGGAATTGTATTTTTTTCCACACATAAACCATCAACACCTATACTTTTCAGACTACCTGGGTAATACACATTCGTTCAAAACTGTGGAAAATGTTGAAAGTAAATAAAAAAAATCCACCACATACATTAAATAAGTGTTTTATTTAATTTCTTTAAAATTTGTATTTTAGTACATTGACAGAATTCACAAAGGAAAGAAAGTGTCCTGAGAGTAGTGTCTAAACACGCTCAGAGCAGAAGCAAAGAGCGATCCAACTGGAGTGTAACCTCGTTTACTGTCTTGCAGCCTTCTAAAATTTAGGTTGTAAGCACTTAATTTGACTTGAATAGCCCTCATTTTTTAAGTTTTTCAATGATTGCACCACATTTTACTTTGTGGCTATAAAATATTTTTTCTGTCATCTAATTTATCTTTTACTTGCCTATATTGTTACATATTCTATAATACATTACATGTTTCATAATATAGGTAGGTCAGATTTCAGTTTATCTAATAGACAAAAGTCACTTCAGAAAATTTCTATTGATTACAAATGCTATACTAAAATTCTTCTATCCTTCTCTTCTACCCACCACCCCTCTTTATTCATCTCTGTTGAATTTTTAACATATGTGTGACTGAAAACAAAGGTACTCTTAGAAGCTCCCAGATGTGTAAGTATTTAAAACATTTACGTAAATTTAGCAGAAGTTACATAAAATATGTTGTGTGCTTCTTAGTTATCAAAATATAACTTTATAAGTACCAACATAAAAAGAATGGAATCAATCTTACTAAAAGTGGTGCATTATTAAATAAGAAATGACCAAACTTAATTAATGATGCTTATATTTTCCATTCTTTGGTAAGTTGAAGACATTTAGACAAAGCATATCATTTATGAATTACTGTTTCACAAAATTTATTTTACTACATTTCAGCAAATCACAACTTGCATTATCATAGTAAATATGTTTTAAAGTTTTTGCATTCCAAACTAACATTCTTCCCTTTTACTTTATAAATATTACAGTTATTTCTTTAAAAAATTAAGTCTTTGCTAACATAGCAGTAGAAAATGATTGATAAGTAACACTAAGCAATAGCAAAGTTGGAGAAAGAAATATGCATTTGAACACATCATGTGTTATGTACAATAAATTATCATTATAAAAGTTAGTGAAACATATTTGAAGATCACCATACAAGTCAGGATCAGTTAGAATAATGTTCACGCTATTTTATACCATTCTGCAGATTCATACATGTTTTTTTCGGTTGTCTTTTCAGATGTTTTAGGGATGTACATGATTAGAAGAAACAATGAAAATCATAGGCCACGTCAATATGCTTCTCAGTTTGTTTGTTCATTCAAGATCAAGACTGTTTTTCACTTCCAGTGGTAAAATAGGGATCTATATTATTAAGTAGTTAAGGATTTTCGCTAAGTTATTTTTCTAGACAAATTCTGTTGCTTCTGTGTTTCATTTTATCAGAATGCCATGGTGTAGTGATTCGAATATGTTTGGCCCAGGGAGGGGAACTTGGAGTAGGTGTGACACTGTGGGCGTGGACCCTCCTAGCTACCTAGAAGCCAATATTTTCTTAGCAGCCTCCAGAAGAAGATGTAGAACTCTCAGCTCTGACTGCACCATGCCTGCCTGGATGCTTCCATGCTCCCACCTTGATGATAATGGACTGAACCTCTGAACCTGTAAGCCAGCCCCAATTACATGTTGTCATTTATTAGACTTGCTTTGGTCACGGTGTCTGTTCACAGCAGTAAAACCCTAACTATTAATTATTTTATTTATTTACATTTAAAATATTCCTCTTCCCAGTCTTCTCTCCACAATGTTCCCACCCCCTCCCATTTGCCTCTAACAGGGTGCTCCCCCACCCACTCTCCCACTCCTGCCTCACTCCTCTAGCATCCTTGCTCTGGGGTATCAAGCCTCCACTGGACCAAGTGCCTCCCTTCCCACTGCTGACAGAAAAGGGAGTCCTCTGCTACATAAGTGACTGGTCCATGTTGGTGGCTTAGTACCTGGTAGCTTTAAGGGTTTTTTTTTTTTTTTTGGTTCTTTTTTTTCGGAGCTGGGGACCGAACCCAGGGCCTTGCGCTTCCTAGGTAAGCGCTCTACCACTGAGCTAAATCCCCAGCCAGCTTTAAGGGTTCTTGTTAGTCAATACTGTTGTTCTTTCTATGGGGTTGTAATGCCCTTCATTTCCTTGGGTCCTTCCCTTAGCTCTTCCATTGGGGTCCCGGGCTCAGTCTGATGGTTGGTTGACTGTGAGTATCTGCATCTGTCTTAGGTTCTGGCAGAGACTTTCAGAGGACAGCCATACCAGGCTCCTGTCAGCAATCACTTCTTGGCATCAGCAATAGTGTCTGGGTTTGGCATCTGCAGATGTGATGGATCCCGAGGTAGGGCGGTCGCTAGATGGCCTTTCCTTCAGTCTCTGCTCCAGACTCTCTTTTAAGAAAAATAAATGGTTTTTAACCTTCCAGAACGTGAAACAGTTGAGATTCACTCAAGTTTGAAAGGATTTGCCAATGCTTCCTTTTGTCAGAGAAAAATATTTTTATGTAGGTAAGTTTTTACAAGTACTGAAGTTCAAAATGAAATCTGAGCTCGTCAGAACGAGAGAAACAAGCTGAGATGGAAGGTGGATAATGGGGAACTGCAATAGACAGCTGAGCGTTACACAAAGTTTCAGCAGAGAGACCATATCAATCATGAAATAGTGAGACTAGTGGCACAGCTAATTCTCTGTCAGGTACTTGTCCTGGCTTCTCCAAACATGAAGTGGATGGAGAGTGAAGCATGAACCAACATAGATGACTTTTTAAGAAGTGACCCTTGCTTGGGGAAGTAGAATCATGTGATTCCAATGGAGAGGAGTCGACAATAGGTGTGGCAATCCAAAGCTCTCTGCAGGCCTTAGGATGCCAAACAAGATAACCTGTCAGCATGTGTTACAGCCCTGACCCTTCTCTGACACGTCAACCAACAGTGGGTGTCCGAGGGATGAGTCTGTGGAGAACCTGCTGCTTATGAGAGTAAAGGTAAGGGAGTCTGCAGGTCTAGTAGCAAGGAATGATGCGTTTTATGATGGGGTAGGAGTGTATCCCTCTGCTGGAGGCAAGGACAGGCATTCTTGGAGGCAGGAACAGAGCCATCTTCCCTTTACTGTAGGTCAGTTAAGTCTGATTGTGTCCATCCTAGGAGGACTTTAAGCCAAACCTAGAAGCCAGCTGTAAACCTGGGAAAGGCTCACAGGTGGACCTACTAAAAGGTTTTCAGAGACCCAGATGAACTCTTGCCAGCTGTGTTTATGCAAATGAAAGAAAACACAAGGATGTTTCTTTGTCTGCAAGTCACTTTTACAGCCCTACTTCCTGGTGGCTGGCTTCTGATCCCTCCTGTTTACTAGCAAAATTTCCTGTGTAAGTAGTCACTTTTGACCGGTTAGACATTTTCCTCTTGGCATCCTTCCCACTGTAGCTGCCATCTCTGCACTGGAACTTAGTTCCAGACCCACAGATTGGATGCTGTCTTTCACTGACCTAATTAAACAACACATCTACCCATTTGACCTGGTTTAGTGCAATTACCATATATTCTGCACTGGCCCAATCTAAGGACAGCCAGGTTGCTACATCAGACACACAAAGAAAGTTCACATGTCCAAGTCAAGTTGAAAAAAAAAGATAAAGAAAAAAGAAGAGAAGGGAAAAAAAAGGCCAAGACAATATTTCTTCCATCAAACCCAGTAGTCCTATAGAAGTATTCTCTAATGAGATCTACCTAGAGAAACCTCAGAACACAAAATTTAAAAGAAAAATCATAAAATAAAGGAAGCACGAACAACCATTTCATTGAAGTCCAAGATTATAACAATACACGCATAAGTAATGTTCAGGAAAATACAAATCCATGACTAAATGAAATGAAGTCAACGCAGGATTTGAAAACTGAATCCCAGAAAGCATCGGAAATATTGAAGGGAACAAAAGCCAAAATGAAGACGGAAAAGAAAAAGTCAACACCTGAATCCTGAATTCTAAGACTCAGGAGAAAGCCTCACAATCAGAATAGATCAAGTGGATTATAGACTATCAGAACTGGGAGATAAATTAGAGGCTCCAGCACAAATAAGCAAAGAATGTGAAAAATGCTGTAAGCATAGGAAACATGTGAGATCATGAAAGGACCAAATCTTTGAATCACAGGCATAAATGAGGGAGAGAAATCCTTGAACCAGTATATAAAACTTAGAAAAAATACTGAATGGTGCAAGAGAAAAACCATGTGTTACATAGGAAACCCATCAGCATAACTGTTCATTTCTTGAACAAAAGTAAATATATTGTATGTATGTATCACTTAAAAGAAGTTATGCCACTTAAGCTGTCAATGCTCCCCACAACAACTGTAGACTAATAAAAATCCCATAACAGACATGCAAAACCTCCATTTGAATGACTGTTTAGGATAGTCCAAGTGTCTTCATAAACAGTATAAACTAGCTATTTCCCTGAGTTGCCCCTCGGGGGTTGAAGCCAAGCCCCTATTGTTGAAGACTGTACATTTAGGACACAGGACTCGGATGATTTGAGTTCTAACATGAAAACCTCTTTCCTGCATTCATGGAACAAGAAAATACTATGTGAGCTGCCAAGGGAGGGAACCAGTTAACAGTACTATCCATCTGCAACACTTGTCAACTGTAACAGTGACCAGAAGAATAAGATATCCATAAATGTGGAATACATGGCAATCACGTGTTGGACATAAGAGTTGTCTAATTTGACTCAAGAATCCCTCAATAGGAAGGAAACCATACCTGGTGCTAAAAAAATCTATCTAACTTCCTAAGACTATAGGATCATGGACTTTAGAAAAAATTTATTTAGAACTGCCACTTTGCTAAAATAGCATAACTCTTTACTGTATTCTAAATTTTATCCTTACTGGTAAGTGTACTGGTAAGTGTAGGTACCAGGTCTTTTCAATGAAGCTTCTCTTATAGCAAATGGAGACCATCACAGACATCACATCTGGGTATAATACAAGTGTTGCATTATGGGTTGTCCTTCTCTTCCTCCATCATCCTTCCTCCTCCCCTTCCTCTTATCTCTCCTTCCTCTCAAAAACTCTCAGCCCGCCCTCCTTTTCTACTGTCCAATCACAGACTCCAGACTTGTCTTTCACCTACCCTGACTTCCTTACAGACAGCAATCTACATGCAAGTATCAACAGATTCTGTGGGGTCCAGCCCCAATGCATACATCTACACCACAGTTTCTTGTCTATAATTCAGGGAACATCACAGAAGAGGGACCAGAAATAGGAAGGAAAATACCAGAAAGGTGGCTGTAAAACAATCTCTTCTAGACATGGCTGCATGAACAAAGCCAGAATAGTGACAATGTCAATGGACACATTAATGTGGGAGGGTCAGCGTGTACAGGGGTCCATCCCTAGACAAAGAGCCATAGACAAGCAATGACTGCTGAGAGAGGGAGAAAGGCTCTACCGGAGAGGAGCCCCCTCATTGATTATCTATCCAAAACAGTCAGCTCTGAAACCATATACACCCATACAACAAAAATGGACCGGGTGAGTTGTATGTATATGTTTATGCATATATAGCTCAGCCAATTGGGAAACCATCAAAACCAGGGAGGTTTCTCCATTAGGGTCCCTGTATGAACCCTGTTCCTTTATTTTGCAACATAAGAGGGGCAAATGATCCTAGAAACAGCCATGGCTTTTCACACTTGTGGCTGCCAGCCCTGATCACAGCTGAGGTCCCCCCATGCTGCTATCACAATCAGGATTCTCTCTACCTGCCATGCCAGTCACAAAAACATAACAAAGGGGAAACAGTCTTCAAGACTAGGGAGAAATATTGATGGTGTTATGTTTCTGCTGTCACTTTATTTTCCTTTTTTAAAATTTAAACTTTCATGACATAATTTATTAAATTATGTTATTGTCATGTTTCAGTTCGCATATTAACTGGAGAGCCTTCTACGACTGTTCTGCGTTTTTGGGTCTTTTTTTTTTTACTCCCATTCTATGTTTTCTTCATATTTTCCCATGCTTCTAACCAATATACTTTCCTTTTCATTGATAATATATTCCACTTCCACATTTTAGTAGTTATTTATAAGTTATTAATTATTAATACCACTATTTATAACAAGTAGAACATATATTTTTCACAAAATACCTTACTCTGAACTCTGTAAGGGGCATGGGTGAGCCACACAAACTTGTTTATGAATTTGCTGTGAAATTACTGCTCTTTTTACTAACGTTGATTTATTTACAAATCACAAGCCCACAAGCAGTTAAAAAACCACTAGGGAGATTTATTTATAATGAAGCAAACAAGAAATACAATAAAAGGGGGGATAAATAAAAACTGGAGAGCGTATCTATCCCAACAGATGATCAAAATAAAACAAATGTACCTAAGAAAACAAGGAAGTATGATGCCGTTACAAATTCACAAGTCCCCAATGCAGAAAGCTAATAATGGGACGACTCCGCTACCAGGAAAGTCTTTCATTCCTTTATTTATGTACTTGGTTACTTTTAATTCACAACCTGAGGTAATCCATAATGAACCGATAGCGGGGCCCTTCGGAGGATCTGTGAAGGATCATCAAATGACTGTAAAGGAAACAGCCTACAATAAACGCTAGAAATGATGTGGGGAAAGTGATACCCTTATACGGCGCTGGTGGGAATGCAAGCTCCTGTAGCAACTGTAGAAATCGATATGGAGGTTTCTCAGAAAATAAAGCTGAAACTGACATACAACACACCTTTGCCAACCCTGAGGATATACCTACAAGAATCTCAAGTCACTACGCCAAAATTTTACTTAGGCATCCGTTTTTATTGCTCAGTATTCATAATGTCCGAGTTACTGATCAAAATAGGTAAATAAATAAAGAACAAGCTGAGATGAAAAATAAAATTAGCATATTTATAGGAAATGAGTGCAAAGATTCTTATGTTAAGCAAAAGAGGTTAAAGTCACCTAAATAACATGTATTTGATTTCATATACAGAATATGGATTATACATATGTATGTGTGTGTGTGTCTGTGTGTGTATATGTGTGTGTGTCTGTGTGCACGTGTCTGTGTGTGTGTGTCTGTGTGTGTCTGTGTGTGTCTGTCTGTGTGTGTGTGTGTCTGTGTGTGTCTGTCTGTGTATGTGTGTGTGTGTGTCTGTGTGTGTCTGTGTGTGTGTCTGTGTCTGTGTGTGTGTGTGTCTGTCTGTCTGTGTGTCTGTGTGTGTATGTCTGTCTGTGTGTCTGTGTGTGTCTGTGTGTCTGTGTGTGTGTGTCTGTGTCTGTGTGTGTCTGTGTGTGTGTGTCTGTGTCTGTGTGTGTCTATGTGTGTGTGTCTGTGTGTGTGTCTGTGTGTGTGTGTGTCTGTGTGTGTGTATGTCTGTGTGTGTGTCTGTGTGTGTGTCTGTGTGTGTCTGTGTGTGTGTCTATGTGTGTGTCTCTGTGTGTGTGTCTGTGTCTGTGTGTGTGTCTGTGTGTGTGTGTATGTCTGTGTGTGTGTCTGTGTGTGTGTATGTCTGTGTGTGTGTCTGTGTGTGTGTCTGTGTGTGTGTGTCTGTGTGTGTCTCTGTGTGTGTGTCTGTGTGTGTGTCTGTGTCTGTGTGTGTGTCTGTGTGTGTGTCTGTGTCTGTGTGTGTGTCTGTGTGTGTGTGTCTGTGTGTGTGTGTCTGTGTGTGTGTCTGTGTCTGTGTGTGTCTGTGTCTGTGTGTGTGTCTGTGTCTGTGTGTGTCTGTGTGTGTCTGTGTCTGTGTGTGTGTGTGTGTCTAAGGCATGAAAGGAAAAGGAGACCGTGAATAGAAAGGGGTAAGATGTCAGGAGAAGGGAAAAGAGGAAGGGGAATGGCATACATGGGACATGAAGATAAGAGGCAGTGACAACAGATTGTGGGCTGAAATAAATGCATATTATTAGAATATGTATAAATTTATAATAATTGAATCTACTACTTTGTTTTATAATTTTAAAAGTCATTAAAAATGTAAAACTCAGACTTTGAAGTTGCCAACCTAGCTGCCCATATTGCATCATTTTAAATTTTTATTTTATGCTTATGTTTAATTGTACTACTAAATAGTTTAAAATCATTTCCCCTAAATTTACCAGTTAACCATTATCTTAATAAATATTACAGGGATAGAATTGCTGAATGCAATGCTTCTTTAACTGTAATGATAAAATGGTAGCCTTTTAGCAAAATTACAACATACATTATTATAATACTTTATTTTCTTCTAAAACCTATTCATTTGTATTTTTTATTCTTACAAAACATCAATTTTAAGGAAGACATACTTGTTTTCTAGGAGCAAATAATTTTTTGATTGGATAAGTAAATATTACAAAGTGACAGAAATGTTTGTAGAAGTATACTACCTTAATGTTATAAAATTATAAAACCTTACTATTCAATTCACCAGTTGAGTATGGTCTATTTTCAATAGAAAGTTCACTTTCATTGTTCTAGTCTAAAAACCGAAGTAGATTGCCTATGTGTAATTTTCTTTTACTTTTTTGAAAATATTTCTTGTTTTCTGAGCTTCATTTTCTCACTGTCATTTTATTGTTTAATTTTAGAAAACCTATAAATTAAAATCACAGTTGTAGGGATATAAATTTAAACATACTTTTCCTAAGTAGAAATCAATATTTTTTCCTCCATCTTTATTAAATTGGGTATTTCTTATTTACATTTTAATTGTTATTCCCTTTCCCAGTTTCCAGGCCAACATCCCCCTAACCCCTCCCCTTCTGTATGGGTGTTCCCCTCTCCATTCTCCCCCCATTACCGCCCTCCCTCCCAACAATCTAGTTCACTGGGGGTTCAGTCTTGGCAGGACCCAGGGCTTCCCCTTCCACTGGTGCTCTTACTAGGATATTCATTGCTACCTATGAGGTCAGAGTCCAGGGTCAGTCCATGTATAGTCTTTAGGTAGTGGCTTAGTCCCTGGAAGCTCTGTTTGCTTGGCATTGTTGTTCATATGGGGTCTCGAGCCCCTTTAAGCTCTTCCAGTCCTTTCTCTGAATCCTTCAACGGGGGTCCCGTTCTCAGTTCAGTGGTTTGCTGCTGGCATTCACCTATGTATTTGCCATATTCTGGCTGTGTCTCTCAGGAGAGATCTACATCAGGTTCCTGTCAGCCTGCACTTCTTTGCTTCATCCATCTTATCTAGTTTGGTGGCTGTACATGTATGGGCCACATGTGGGGCAGGCTCTGAATGGATGTTCCTTCAGCCTCTGTTCTAAACTTTGCCTCCGTATTCCCTGCCAAGGGTATTCTTGTTCCCCTTTTAAAGAAGGAATGAAGCA
The DNA here is from genome assembly GCF_021556685.1 of Rattus norvegicus. Classification (NCBI taxonomy): domain Eukaryota; kingdom Metazoa; phylum Chordata; class Mammalia; order Rodentia; family Muridae; genus Rattus; species Rattus norvegicus. Next base: position 110,089,148 of record NC_141542.1, read on the forward strand.
TTCACATTTTGGTCATCCTTCTTGAGTTTTATGTGTTCTGTGCATTTAGGGTAATTTGAGCATTTGGGCTAATATCCTCTTATCAATGAGTGCATACCATGTGTGTTTTTCTGTGACTGGGTTACTTCACTCAGGATGATATTTTCCAGTTCCATCCATTTGCCTATGAATTTCATAAAGTCATTGTTTTTGATAGCTGAGTAATATTCCATTGTGTAGATGTACCACATTTTCTGTGTCCATTCCTTTGTTGAAGGGCATCTGGTTTCTTTCCAGCTTCTGGCCATTATAAATAAGGCTGCGATGAACATAGTGGAGCACGTGTCTTTGTTATATGTTGGGGCATCTTTTGGGTATATGCCGAAGAGAGGTATAGCTGGATCCTCAGGCAGCTCAATGTCCAATTTTCTGAGGAACCTCCAGATTGATTTCCAGAATAGTTATACCAGTCTGCAATCCCATCAACAACGGAGAAGTGTTCCTCTTTCTCCACATCCTCGCCAGCATCTGCTGTTGCTGGAGTTTTTGATCTTAGCCATTCTGACTGGTGTGAGGTGGAATCTCAGGGTTGTTTTGATTTGCATTTCCCTTATGACTAAAGATGTTTAACATTTCTTTAGGTGTTTCTCAGTCATTCAGGATTCCTCAGCTGTGAATTCTTTGTTTAGCTCTGAATCCCATTTTTAAATAGGGTTATTCGTCTCCCTGTGGTCTAACTTTGTGAGTTCTTTGTATATTTTGGATATAAGGCCTCTATCTGTTGTAGGTTTGGTAAAGATCAATCAATATTAAATGAATTAAATAGCAACAGTTATTTCATGTTTCGAAAGGGTATTTAAAAAAACATTGTTAATTTTGACATTATAATACAATTACATAATTTCCCCCTTCCCTTTTCTCCCCTCAGTTTCTCCCATGTACCCTGCCCTCCTTGTCAGTAGTGAGGAATAACCAAATCTTGTGGAGGATGGACAGCAAGGATGGGTAGGGGCGATGTACTTACTGTGGAAACAAGAGGCAAATTATTTCTTTCCTTTTCTTCTTTTTAAACTGTAGGATAATTTTTTTAGAGTTTAAAGGAAAAAAAGCCCCAAACTACAAGGTTGACAAGCTGTATCAGCATATGTCTGAAGGACGTCATTGGAGGGCGCCATTTAAACCTGCGTGGAGATCAGACATGATGGACAAGCAGCCACTCAGGAGGAAGAGGAAATATTTAGAAAGTATAAAGAAATCCCAAAATCCGAGAAGCCAAACAAAGTAGGGGAAGCATGCTTAGAGCAGAGATGGGAAAAAGACAAACATTATATATGTTTCTAAGTAATTCAGAGGAATGACGAGACTAACCAGTCGGCCTTGATCTGTAAGATACTATACTTAGATACTGGGGATTCCAGAAGGAAAATTCAGCACCCTGTTCAATGAAAATTAATTCCTATGTCTTTAAAAATCATCGCTTCTGGGGTTGGGGATTTAGCTCAGTGTTGGAGCCCTGGGTTTGATTCTCAGGTCTGGGGGAACAAAAGGAAAAAAGAATCATTGCTTCCTTTGAGAAGGAATCATGGCTTCATTTGAGTCCACTTTACTAGGCATGGTCCTTTTAGTTTCCACCTCAGGACATGAATTCTATTCCCTCGTGGGTCTTTACTGTTACTCTCTCCACCTCTGAAGAGGTAATCCTAAAATCATTTAGGAAACATCAGACTTCCAAATACTTCAGTGATTCTGGCCTCTGGCAAGGATGAGGCCACCAAGAGGCTCAAGAACGTTTCCGTCCTTTAGCCAGGAAAGAAACTGGTTGCTTTTCTTTTGAATCTTGTACTCTTGAGTGTCTAGGTGATTTCTCTGTCCTGTTACCATTATTCCTGCCTCTAAAATGAGAACATGTTACCATAATGGAATCGGGGCACTCAGCCTTCTTCCAAATGAATGGGGACATTGGGTGTGGCAGTTTGGATTTAATCCCTTCAGTGGGATTAAAGGAGGGTCAGGATACCTTGGGCTGATCTAAGGTTAGGGAGTGGCTCCTTTAAGATGGGCTGCTCCTTACTCAGGATGGGGCTGCCCCCACCCTCAGAAGATTGTGTTACAGAAACAGGGCAAATGAAAGAGCCTATCTAAGTGTGGATAGCCTCGATTGGACTAGTCAGAGGGGAGAGTCTGAAGGAGAAGGGGCTCCCGGAGTCTAAAAATAGCTGACCCCGTTGGACTCCTACACCCTTTACGGGAGTCATCCCTCTGCTCTAATAAGGTTTATCAGTTTTTCCTCCCCTCTGTGGCCGATGTTCTTCTGTTCTCATCAATCTGTAACTTTGTGTGTGGGACACTCAGGATCTTTACTTTTACTCTCGGGGCAGTTTTACCAGCCATTTCGGCCTCCGTGCCTCAGATCTCTGTGTCTTTGTGTCAGGAACCCTTGGCTTCTGGCTGGGCTTCCGCGGGCTTCTCTCAGATCTCAGTCAGAGGCTGTCAGTGGTCTCCCACCTTCCACTTCATTCTCCTGTCTGCGCGGGTCTTCTTTTCAGCACCTTTCTCAGTCCAGTGGATCGAGCTCCGCAGCTCCCTCAGATCGAGGGGTACATGCCTGTACCATGCTTGTCAAAGGCTTTATTTTTATAGCAACCAGATGCAGAGAGTAGGTGAAGTCCTTGACTGGTTACTGGGAAAAAGATGTGAGGGAGGAGAAGGCAAGAGTTATTAGCATTTCAAATAGCTTGCCCAGGGTCAGATATAAAATAAGGGAGATAATTTATACTGGGTAGGTGTCTGGCTACAAGAGTGGGTTTATTTCACAAAGAAAATTTTCAGATAAGTCCAATTCATTTTCTTTTCCCCTCGTTTTAGCCATTTCTGGTGCTGTAGCTTCAAAACGAACAAAGCTTTTCATCTTGAAACCACTCTCTGAAATCAGTCTTTTGTGATGCACGTAATTAATTATTTTATCGATCCCGCTAAAGACAACTTCTCTTTACTTTGGCCAAAAGTTCAAGGTGTAAAAACTGAAATAGCTGAAACACATTTATTCCCAAGAAACTCATGCTCACATGGTGCAAGAGAATAATTTTAGAACTTTTCGGAACTTAACGATTCCTGTTACCAATATTCTCTCCACACACCTTAGTGCTCCTTCACAAAACAGGAGTATTTCATGAATGAATAATGAAACAGGGTCCCCTAAATAACTAAGTCTACACCAGCATGGCCTATTTATTTACTTTGTTGCTAGACCACCAGGCACCCCTCCCCCACTTTCTGGTAAGCACATCACAAATTTACTGTCACCCTTGGACATAAAACGTAGCAAAATTGATTCCTTTACTTCTAGAGTCAAGGTTATTCATTTCCAGTAGTTCACAGAGATTAGATGACAGCAGGGGGTAAGAACCATTTTTGGCTTTGAGATCTTAGTCTATTATTCTTCCAATGTTTAAGAAATAGAATAACGTTATTTTTCAACATTAATTGTTTCTCTTGAAGTTGACGTCTTCTTAAGGGGTCATGGTTGAGTTTTATTTCAAACATCATTCCAACTTCAGCTGCAGTATGTTACCACCTCTCTGTTGGGAAATAAAGACTAATACTTCTAAAATAACATTACGAACAGGGTGGATTAGGAAGAGCTAGAAAGCAGGAAATCAAAAATGAGTTCAGACACTCTGAGTAAATCCTTTAACCTTGCTGCTTTATTTGTAAGGGGTCAGATTTTGTGCTGTGTGAATACTGGATCCTTCTAGAAGGAAAGGTAGAAAAAGAGTGGTTCCTTTAGGTACTGTACTTCGTGCACTATAGAGATTCTTTTTTTATTAATCATTCTGTTCTTTTACGTTTCAAATAATCTCCCCTTTCCCGTTTCTCCTCCACAAGCCTCCATCCATCCCCTTTCCCCTGTGGCTCTATGAGGGTGCTCCTCCACCCGCTCACCCACTCCAATACTTTCCTTGAGAAAAGAAAACAAACAAAAAAGGCTTAGGTAGGTCATTTTGGTTTGCCCATTTACTCTTATTATGTATTGCTTAAGATTTTTCATGTATGTTCTTATATTGCTTTAGAAATTAAATGAAATTGGTGTACGGCATTCATCATATGAAATGCCAGCATCTTTGCTACCTCCTCATTTGTGGTTGGCAATCAGCTGTGATCTGCATTTCTTTTCTGCATTTCTGTGTTTTCTTAAAACACAATTTAAGACACTTAAGTTGGAGTGCAATTTTAGGGAAGATTTACCTAGAAGTTTTAAAACTTTTATTTTGATAACAGAAAGGTTTCTCAAGTTGAGAGCTTCATCATAAGACTAGGAATGCAATTACATTCATTGTCTTTGGCATTGAGTATTAACTTAAAGTAACTTGTTTTTTGCAACTGGTAGGTTAAAATATGCCTACAAGTATATGATTTATAACTCATTGACTAATTTAGCTCTTTGTTTTATGTGTATATAACATTTAGATTTTTGCTAGAGAAAGTTATAAAATGGTATTGAAAAAATTGACAGTTATAAATTTATTTGTGTGTATTTTTATACGTGTGTATGTGTGATGTATGTGTATGTGTGTATATGTGTATGTATGTGTGTATATATGTAAATGTGTATATGTGTATGTATGTGTGTATGTATATATGTGTGTATGTGTGTATGTATGTGTATGTATGTGTATGTGTGTATATGTGTATGTATGTGTGTATATATGTAAATGTGTATATGTGTATGTATGTGTGTATGTATATATGTGTGTATATGTATGTGTGTATGTGTGTATGTATGCGTGTGTATGTGTGTATGTGTGTGTATGTGTGTATGGATGTGTGTATGTGTGTATATGTGTATATGTGTGTGTGTATGTGTGTGTATGGATGTGTATATATGTGTATGTATGTATGTATGTGTATATATGTGTATGTATGTATGTGTATATATGTGTATGGATGTGTGTATGTGTGTATATGTGTATGTATATGTTTGTGTGTGTATGTGTGTGTATGTGTGTATATGTGTATATGTGTGTGTGTATGTGTGTGTGCATGTGTATGTATGTGTGTGTATGTGGTCCAGATTGTCTGCATGATCCATATGAGTGCAGTTTCCCTTGGAAGCCATAAGAGGGTGTTTGATTGCTTGCAACTATAGTTACACATTTTTGTTAGCTACCATGTTGGTGCTGGGAACCCTCTGTAGGAGTAGCAGATGCTTTTAATTTTTAACCTAAGCTTGCTTCAACTCAATTTTTAAAATATATAACATTTTGAATTTCTTAGATGTATGCATTCATCATGATCATCTACAAACCCACCCCATTCATATCCAATGAATATGTGAACCTCCTAACTTTATGTAATTTTCTATAATATATTGAATATAGTTAATGTTGCATACACACACACACACACACACACACACACATATAGACATGGAGCTACTCACTGGAGCATGAGCAAACTACCAAGGGGTACATCTTCTGTAAGAAGTAGGACTTTTTATACCCATCTTTACTTATGCTGGAATGGTGTCTGTCTGTCTGTCTTGGTCTTGTGCTGGTACCCACAACTGCTGTGAGTGAGAGCAATGGTTCTGACAGAGCCCGAAAGCACTGAATCTCAACAGACCTTCCAGATCTTTGGTTCTCATGTTTGGTCTTCCTTTTCATGATGTTCCCTGAGCTACGGGTTTGTGTGATACAGATACCCATGTAGGAAAAGTGCGATTTTTATTCATTGTTGGTTTGTGAAGGTTTGTAAAGCCAATTTCAAACCAGTTTGAAGGTCACTCATAAGTTAGAAATGAAACTACCCTTTGACTAAGTTAATCCGTTCATACACCTGAAGAATTCAATGTCTTAGTGCAGAGATATTTGCCCGTCCATGTTTTTGCTGCTCTATTCATAGTAGCTAGGAAAAGAAATCAACCTAAAAATACTCAATGATAAAAATGCTATACATATGCACAAGGGGATCACATTCAGATGTAAAGAATAAAAATAAATTATGTAAATTTCAAGTAAATGAATGAAAGTGAAAATTTTCCAAAGGAGCCCTGCTACACAGAAAGACTTCAACCCCTTGCATTTGTGCTTTTAACTTGAAACACCAATAGAATCTGTTAAACTAGAACGGGGCCATGAATGTATGAGAAAGGGAGATCTCAAGTGGGCAGGAGCAGTAGAATATTGATGATATGAAAAAGGATGAAGATGTAGAAATCTCAGCTCCTCCTGCACCATGCCTTCCTGGATGGCACCATGTTCCCACCTTGATGATAATGAACTGAACCACTGAACCTGTAAGCCAGCCCCAATTAAATGTTGTCCTTATAAGGGGTGCCTTGGTCATGGTGTCTGTTCACAGCAGTGAAACCCTAACTAAGACAGAACTTAAAGGCAAGCAATTATAATTGATTAAAAGCGAGATGTGACAATTAAAACAAAAACAAGAAGGAATGATTAATGGCAGTTTAAGTAATAGGGAGAAGAGAGTGTAGACAGAGGAGTTCTTGAGGGAGTGACTAACACTAAGGATGTTTCTAAAGGCATAAGAAAACCTACTACTTTATACATTCACTACACTACTACTACTACTGCTGCTGCTGCTGCTGCTACTACTCCTCCTCCTACTACTGCTACTCCTCCTCTTCCTCCTCCTCCTTCCCCTCCTCCTCCTCCTTCCCCTCCTCCTCCTCCTCCTCCTCCTCCTCCTCCTCCTACTACTACTACTACTACTACTACTACTACTACTACTAAAATGTTTTGAAGGAGGTGTTCATTTTGAGTTGTGGGTCAGTGTGTTCTCAAACACTACCAAATCAGTATAGGCTACTGATATTGCTCTTGGTTATCTACACAAACCCGTGGTGAAACCCTATTGCTGAAGATATCTTACCCTTGGATCATGGGACATGAAGAAATCAAATGGATACTGACAAGCAAGTTTCCTCCAGGCTGGTTAACTTTCACAGTGTTGGAAACTGCTGCATACTACTAGTGGAGAAAAGTCATCAACGGTCTTACCCAGATGTACATATATCAAGGTACAATAAAACCTGATTGGACTTAGATACCCATTTGTGTGACATATGCACATGGGCCTCCCACTACTGGTTGTATTTAAGGTTCTTTCCTCAAGAGGAAGCTAATGCCTGGAACTATAAACCCAGCCAGGAACATACAGTTGGGGCTCAGGTGGTCAAAACCCCCTAGAAAAGAACCCACTATTATTATTTTGCTAAACTGGTATAATATCAAACTGCCTGGTAAATATTTATTTTTACACACATAGATGATGCAACTCTCAACCAACCCTCTATAGAGAAGTTCCTCTGTGCAGCAGATGCAGTGACTAGAGAGACTCACAACCAGTCAAAGTGCAGAAGATGAGCTCAGCCACTTAGCGCTTTTGCACAATGGCACCTGCAAACAACTTAGTTCCTAGCAGGTAGTGAGTAGAGAGTACCAAGAAGTGAAGTAGGGAGAAAGCTAAACTTGGACTGAGTGAATTTATCATAGAAAAATGATTCTGTTTGTGTTCTTTGCGTGCCATGTTAAAGTCAACCTCACATCGGAGTTTGTTTCTACAATTGGAGGATTACCTCTAACTTCATGAAAATATTTTCACTCTGAAATATGCTTCTTTAAAGAAGTTGTATAATGGATTGTCTCTTTCTTCTAAATTGCATTACATACTGTACATTTAAATTCTATTTATGCAAATTTCTAGTTACATACTCAACATCTTAGTTTTAAGTTTTGACATTGTCTTAGGAAATTGTATTGGCCCTTGGTTACTTTGTACAATACTTACTGTACTGGGAAAGGTTGAGGACGTGGAATGGCTTAGTTATTTAAGTGTATTTATATTTAATGTATCCAAATAGTTTAAAACTTTAGGAAAAAGACTTTTAAATAAATGAACACGTAGCAATTTCTATATTATTTGACCATAACAAAGGGGGCAGATTGATCAAGAATGCTCCTTGATCAATCATGAAAACTGGAGTTCAGGTATCAGTACTAGTCAGGATAGTCACAATTATATTAGACTCCAGGTTCAAGTTATGTAACACCTTTTCCATGCACACAAGCACACACATGTATGCACAAACACATACAAACACACACACATATATACATATTCATATGTATTCAGAAATATACATGTATATATGCATACATATACATGTGTGCAACTGGACATATTTTATTTAAATATAATAATAGCAATAATCTTGGAAGACTAGGTATGATGAGTATACTGGCTAGTTTTTAATCATAAGGGGTAAAGTCGTCTGAGAAGTTTTTTGAGATAAATTAGAATCATCTGAGAAGAGCAAATGCCCCCATCAGAATGGCTTCTGGGCAAACCTATGGTATATGTCTTGACTGACGATTGATGTGGGATATCTCAGCCCATAGTGGGAAGTGCTGCCTTTGAGCCGATGGTCTTGGGTTGTATAAGAAAGGATAAGAAAACAATAGAAATCAAGCCACTTAGCAGCTTTCCTCATGACCCCTGCTTCAGGTCCTGTCTTCACTTAACCTGATGCCGGACTGTAACTTGTAAGCTAAGCAAACCTTTTCCTTCCCAAGTTTTGGCCAGGGTGTTTTATGGAAGTGACAGAAAGCAAAACAGAACAGTGGTTGAGCACAGGGAGTTGAAGGACAAGCCTATGTCTTTGCCTGCTTTGGTACCTGTCAAATCCAGGGTTATTTAACAGGCTATTTCACTGACCTCACTGACCTCATGTGCCCCAGTATTAGGAACCACCTTAACTCTTACAGATGCACATGGCCCCTCTGATTTTCATGTTTCTCATCATGTTCCCCATCTTCATGAAAGCATTTGTCTAATTTTTTCCCAACTCCTCCCTTTGCTTACACAATGTCTACACCCTCATCATGTCCTCAAGGAGCTCTTCCATGTCTTGCCCATTTCTTTATAGAAGAAACCTCCCTCTATATATACTGTACAGTATCCTAGAAAGCATTATTTTAAATTAGGAAGCACAATTTTAATATTTATTTTATATGATATACTATAAACTCTGCAAGGGCAGAATAGGATATGAATGCCTGCTAGGGTTTAGATTTGGCATGAGTGTCCATTATAGTCTGTGTGGTTGAAGTGTTGGAAGCTTCTGTGATCTCCTGGGAAGCTTGACTGGGCTCTTCACAATGTAGTTGATTGAGACAATGACATCTATCTCATCAAAGAAGCTTATGACATTTTTAATGTCTTCTTTGTATTCTTGTTCTTTAGTTTGCTCCCATAAAATTAATCATATGTTTTTCTTTTGTTTCATAAATATGATCGTTGCTATATTCTGTCAAAGCAAAGTACAATGAAAAGAGAAAAGAATATTGTTCCATTGCTGAAGAAAAAACGTGGTTATCTTTTAAACAATTGTAATGTAGAGTTAAGCACGGACATTAAGGGAGAAACAGACCCAGATGCAGGGCTTTTCTTGGTCCACCTCAACATCTACTCCATCTATGAATTGCTGGAGTGCGTAAAGGTGCCAGTTCTGCAGATCAAAGGCTTCAGGGTCTCCATGACACAGGGTAACAGCAAGATGTCTGAAAGGAGTCCCAGTGAGAAGCCAGTACGGATGGTGTCACAATAGCCAGAGGTCATGAACCAGGCAAATGACTCATTGCAGTGAACATTTGCAGGTAAAGATGTTTGCACAAAAGGGTGTGCTGTGGGACACACTTTAGTGACACACTCAAGCTTCCATGACGAGATTTTGTTGTTGTTTCTTCTGTTTTCTTTCTTTCTCTTGTTCTTTTCTTTCTTTCTTTCTTTCTTTCTTTCTTTCTTTCTTTCTTTCTTTCTCTTGTTCTTTTCTTTCTTTCTTTCTTCCTCTTGTTCTTTTCTTTCTTTCTTTCTTTCTTTCTCTTGTTCTTTTCTTTCTTTCTTTCTTTCTTTCTTTCTTTCTCTTGTTCTTTTCTTTCTTTCTTTCTTTCTCTTGTTCTTTTCTTTCTTTCTTTCTTTCTCTTGTTCTTTTCTTTCTTTCTTTCTTTCTCTTGTTCTTTTCTTTCTTTCTTTCTTTCTCTTGTTCTTTTCTTTCTTTCTTTCTTTCTCTTGTTCTTTTCTTTCTTTCTTTCTCTTGTTCTTTTCTTTCTTTCTTTCTTTCTCTTGTTCTTTTCTTTCTTCCTTCCTTTCTTTCTTTCTCCTGTTCTTTTCTTTCTTTCTTTCTTTCTTTCTTTCTTTCTCTTGTTCTTTTCTTTCTTTCTTTCTTTCTTCCTTTCTTTCTTTCTCTTGTTCTTTTCTTTCTTTCTTTCTTTCTTTCTTTCTTCCTTCCTTCCTTCCTTCCTTCCTTCCTTCCTTTCTTTCTTCCTTCCTTCCTTCCTTCCTTCCTTTCTTTCTTTCTTTCTCTTCTTCTTTCTTCCTTCCTTCCTTTCTTTCTTTCTTTCTTTCTTTCTTTCTTTCTTTCTCTCTTTCTTGTTTTCTTTTGGGGTTTAAGGGTAGAGGGCAAATATGAAGGGAAGATGAGTGTAATCAGGGTGCATGATGTGAAATTCACAAACAACCAATAGAAAGTTGAAATAATTAAAATGGAATTGTAAGATTAAAAAAATCTTTAAATAAAACTAGCTGGGAGAAAAAATAAAAGGAGAAAGAGATGTAAGAGAAGACAAAATACTCTAAAGTGAGAATTGGTTTCTTCAGAGACAATATAAGTTAGTCATAAGATAACAATCATCTAAAATTTGGTTATATTTGTGTGTATATCCATGTGTGTATGCACGTGTGTACACACAGGCATTTATGCCCATGTGTGTGGGAGTAGAGGACAGAGCTCAGTGTACCTTTTATTTTTATTTTTAAAAATCACTATCTATTTTTTTGAGATTTCTGAGATATGTTCTCTCATAGAACCTAGAACTTGCAGATTTTCTAAACTCATCGGCAAGAACTAGGACCCCTGCCTTCACTTCTGAGCATGCTGGGATAGGGGTCGCAGGTGTGTGCTTTCTCAGTCTTCTTTTTATGTGGGAGCTGGTAATCCAAATTTATGTTGCCATGTTACCCACTGAGGAAGAACTTTACCCAGTACTTTTAATTTTTTTTTCTGTCTACAGAAACATCACTTTTGAGATAGGAACTCACTATGCAGTCACATTTGACTAGGAACTTTATTGGTAGACCAGGCTAGTCTCCAAATCTCAGAGATCTGCCAGCCTCTGCCTCCAAGGTGCTAGGATTTAAGGCATGTACCACCATACCTGGCAGCAGGAACTATATTTTTGGAAAGTAATATAAAATGGCTTAGGATCACTATATGGGTTTACAGCCCAATAAGATCCTCATTGTGCTCATGCCACAAAGATATCAAGTTGTATGCTTTTACTGTAAACGGATTAATAACCTTTTGAGAGTCCATTCTAAATTTTATCAAGTACAAGTGGGTTTTAATGATACAGTGAAACACCATAAACAAAATGCAAGTTGGGGAGGAAAGGATTTATTCAGCTTATACCTCCATATTGCTGTTCATCACCAAAGGATCAATACAGGAGCTCACACATGACTGGAACCTGGAGGCAGGAGCTGATGCAGAGGCCATGGAGGGCTGCTGCTTCCTGGATTGCTCTCTGTGACTTGCTCAACTTGATGTTTTATAGAACCCAGAACCACCAGCCCAGGGATGCTACCACCCACCACAGGCTGGACCTTCCTCCACTGATCACTAATTGAGAAAATGCCTTACAGCTGGATCTCATGGAGGCATTTCCTCAACTGACGCTCCTTTCTCTCTGATGAGTCTAGTTGGTGTCAAGCTGATACAAAATCAGCAGTACACAGAATCAAGAAGTTTTTTGTTTTGTTTTGTTTTTATGCAGCAATAAAACAACTTGGGGAGGAAAGGGTTTATTTAAACTTACAGATTACAATTTATCCTATGGGTAAGTCAGGGCAAAACCTGAAAACAGAAGCTGATGTAGAGGCGATGGAAGAGTTCTGATTACTGAGTTGATTCTTTATGACTTGCTCATCTTGCCTTCTCACAGCACTACCAGCCCAGGGACAGCATCACCCACAGTGAGCGAGGCACTCCCACATCAGCCTACAATCAAAAACATGCACCACAGGATTGCCCAGAGGGTGTTCTGGTGGAGGAATTTTCTCACCTGAGGTGTTCTCTTCCAAAATAACCCCAGTTTATGTCAAGTTGACACGAAAGTAGCCAAGTAGGAAGTAAACTTCTCCTTTGCTTGCCATAGTCCCTTAATTTTATTTTTGATTCTTCCCCATCCATCACCACCATCGTGTGTATTAGTGCTTTCCATTAAGGGTGGATGCAATTGAGTTCCATATTTGAAGGACCTTCATGTTAAACAATTTTGATAGGTTCTGCCTAGGTAGAGATTAAAAATAATGATTTGAGTGATCTAAGGGGAACAAGAGAAGTTCATTCTTGGAGACCAGAAGATCATAGTTGGCAGGATCTCTAGATTTAATTTAAATATGAAAATCATAGAAAACTTACTCACGCATTGCCAAAGTGTTCAAGTATACAGATGTCACCTTCAGCTATGTGAGTTGCCCAGCTTACAGTCAAAACATCAAAGATGATCTGATTTCTCTGGATGGCTGTTACCTTTACTTAACTTAGGAATGTAAGATTGAGATTCCCTTGGACAATGCATATAAGAACACACCGTGTCTTTTCCTCCTGTTTGAAAAGAGCTGCTAAGTCTTTTTTACAGTCTGTAGGTATAACTTGCCTTGATCACATGTTGTTCTTAAGAGGATTCTTGTGGTTCTCCTTAGATATCACCATGAAAGCATACAATAGCAGCAGGCTACCCACACAGACTTATTCTACAGAAAAGAATTTTCTGAGGCAGTACTTTGAATTTAATAAAAATAAGCTCTTAATACAGATTCAAACGTGGGTATTAAGAGAGGGGAGAAGAGAGAGATATGAAAAATAACTGTTGTGTACAGCATTGGGTGGGTGTGGACTTCTCAAGAGATGTCTTGGTAATGTCTACTCTTATGGTGATGACCATATATGAACTGTGCTCTGCAAAGAAAGAATTTATGGTCAAATCCAATTTGACAGGTACCATCACATTGTTAAAATAAAAAGAAAAGAAAAAGCGACAGTTGTATACCATTATTTTCTATACTTGAAGGGAAATTTTCTTTAATATCGCTTATCAATTATAGATCTAACTTAGAAATCAATTTTGATGCTATTGGTATACTTAAAAACTTACAGCAACCTTTCGATTGACCAAAATAAAAGTGGGAGAAGAAAAAGAGGGAGGGAGAGGAGGGGGACAGAGAGAAGAAGAAGCAACTAAAACTCTACAGTAGGCCTAAGGACACAGTACAGTACAGTGTGGTGTATTGGATGAGATCCTAGAGCAGAATAACAACAGGGGAGAGACAAAGGAGCTCTGATATATGCATATGTGCATGAATATTAAGCTAGCAAGTATCAATGTAAACTGACATGTGTATATGTGTTTTTCTTTTTCTAAAAAACGTATTTCTTAACCAATCAAGTTTTGAAAGATTAAATTTATCTAAAAACTCTACCTTTAACATGTAGTATTCTAATTAATAAAATTCTCAGACAGTCAAAAGTTTTAAAAGTCATCACTAAAGACATGCATCCCCTAAATAATATTATGTATTTTATCCCATAGGTGTGGTTTGAAGCTACAGGAGAAACATGTGCACATGCATACAGAGATACACAAACAGGCAGACAGATGCACACACACACACACACTCAACCCATTCTCTACATTGAGGACTTTTAAATTATAGTTGTTGAAGTTAGTCTCCTTTTTACTTCTGAACTTTTCTCACTTATCTGTGACATTTCCTTAGAGGATCCTATATTGTTTAGACAAATTTTGTCTTATTGAAGTCAGTTTGACAGGATTCTCATCAGGACTTTATTTTAGAGATTTTTTTCCTAATGTTGTTTTCTGTCTTTCCACTTCTCAGTGCTAACTTTGCCCTTAGCAGGTACCCTGTTGTCATTCACTCAGGGATGTTTCCTATAATTACTTCTTGCCTAACTGGAGCTTGTTTTTACACTCGAGCTATGCCCAGAGAGGCAGCTTTCTGTTACTTTTAAATTTTTCTGTCAGATATAATTTGCAGCCTGTCAACTTGTTCAGATGGTTGATATTTATCCAAACGAAATATCCTTTTATGTATTCTTTCATCAAAACTTTCAAGAGACATATATGGCAAGCACAAATAAGATTAATTCCCTGTGACCATAAGATTGATGTTTGATAACTATATAAGAGAAAACGGACAATAAATAGTAATTATACTTTGTGGAAACTCCTAGGACAAATCTGTGTAAGTGTTTATTAAAACCTATCAAAAGAGCTTGCTGTGAAGATGTACTTAAGTATGATTGCCTAGATAGAGCTTCTATAAGGCATGCCACAGAAAATGACTCCTAAAAAAATAACAGAGGGAGATAAAGAGATGAAGAAGTGAGCCGAGGCCTGGGTAATCTTAGTGAGCAGAAGCCAAAATGTATCTCGGGTGTAATTAGTTAAAATGAGGGGTTGGATGTAATTGGGGTCAGACTATAAGCAAGAAAATGATGGTGCTTTTCTGTGTTCCTCTACAGAGTTTGTCTATGCCGGGGACTTGATAGTATCAGGTTTGTGTTTTCAAAAGATCATTCTAGTCACAGTAAGGAGACAAGAATGACAGGGCATAATTAGAATCAAGAAGAGCACAGTTGTAACTGCTAAGATTGAGTTGAAACTTTATGAGATCATAAGTTTAGACCACGAGCGGAAAAGCTATAACTTCTTAAAAGTTTTTTAAATAAATAAATTGAGAAATAAAATTAAAGAAAATGTCTAGGGATATGTGGATAGTCTGTATAGAGAGTGAAATGGATTACTGTGTTGTTCAGAGTTGAAAGAAAACTTGTACTTCACAACAGTTATCAATATTATAGCTACCAGAGATGCAGAAATAATTTTGAAGATGAGTCTTATAGTGCTGACTTCCGATTAGGCAATTTATAATATGCTTCCAGAAAAAAAAAGATTTATGCCCTCTATTATGTTCAACAAAGTGATTTGCATTAATGTTTTAGGACAGAGTGTTCCAAAGTCTATTGTTCTCTGCACGTTGACCAGTTGTGTGAATCCCTGTACTGCTTCCCATCTACTGCAAGATGAATCTTCTCTGATAATGGCTGATAAATGGAAAGAATGTCATTGGGAGTCATTTTATTGCCACTTTCCTATAGTATTTGGATTTTCCCTGGGTCCAGGGTCTACATTGTCTCAAGTTCTTGGCTACCTGAGTCACGTCAGGCATGGGATCATCTCACAGACCGGCTTCACATGCATCTAGATAGTATTTATGTCTAATGCTCTGGTTAGGTATCAGCTTGACTTCTAATAAGATGTCAGTTCTATAAGATCTTCAAAAGCATTTCTGGATCTTTGGTAGCTATAATATTGACAACTGTTGTGAATATACATTTTCTTGCAACTCTGAAAGATATAGTAATCCGTCTTACTCTCTACACAGGCTATCCATACATTCCGAGGCTAAATTTCTTCATTTTATCTGTCAATACCCCCACATTTGTGTCTCTATGTCACCAATGCATCTTGCAGCCAGGTAACCTCTATAGATCTCAGGACTGGCAGTTACATTTCCCACCATAGCATAGAGTATTACACAGTGCCGTGATTATTTGTCAGTAAAGGCGAAAGCTCTAGTTAGGCATCAGCTTGACTTATCCATGCTAAGTGAAACATGTTAGTTTTGTCTTCCACAGTGGGACTTTACCATCAGTTTATAGAAAGCAATTGCGAGCCTCGTTAATAGCCTGAGTTGTTTTCAGATTTCCATGGGGGCATGTTAGGCAACAGCTAAATTAGATGTAACTGGTTCCCTGCACTAAAGGTTTTACTTTGTGGTTAAAATCTAACCGGGCGTTGTTTGCCTCGTTATTTGGTGATTCCTTTCAGATTTCTTTTTTCCTTTTCCTTTTTTCTTTCTTTTTTTTGTTGAAAGGTGTTATAATTGTATTTTTAATATTTATTTATTTATTTTGCTTTTTTATTGGATTTTTTAAATTTACATTTCAAATGGTATTCCCGTTCCTGGTTTCCTGGGCATAAGCCTCCTATCCCCTCCCCTTCTTCTATAAGGGTGTTCCCCCTCGTCAACCTCCCCCAACTCCTACCCTGACATTCCCCTACAACTTGGGGGGGTGTCCAGCCTTGGCAGGACCAAGGGCTTCTCCTCCCATTGATGCCCAACAAGACCATCCTCTGCTATATATGCAACTGGAGACATGGGTCTGTCTATATATAGTCTTTGGGTAGTGGTTTGGTCCCTGGGAGCTCTGGATGGTTGGTTCTTTGGGGGTTGCGAACTCCTTCAACACCTTCAATCCTTTCTCTAACTCCTATGGGGACCCCATTCTCAGTTCAATGGTTGGCCGTGAGCATCAGCCTCTGTATTTGTCAGGCTCTGGTAGAGCCTCTCAGGAGACAGCTATTTTAGGCCCCTGTCAGCATGTACTTCTTGGCCTTATCAATATTGTCTAGTTTTGGTGGCTGTATATATATATGGGCTGGATCGTCAGGTGGGGCAGGCTCTGAATGGCCATTCCTTCGGTCTCTGCTCCAAACTTTCTCTCCATATCCTCTCCTATGAATATTTTTGTTGCCCCTTTTAAGAAGGACTGAAGCATCCGCACTTTGGTCGTTCTTCTTCTCGAGCTTCATGTGGTCCATGGATTGTATCTTGGGTAATTTGAGCTTTTGGGCTAATATTTACTTACCAGATTTCTTTCTTATATGTATATATTTTCAGAATCTGCAATAGTGAGTTTCAAATAAACATTAGTGTTAGTTGTCCATCCCCATAACCCTTCCATTCTCTCCCTTTTTCACCCTATCTCTGTTTAATCCTGTTCTAGTCCGTCCTCATGTATCTCCCTGACTTTATATTTTGTTTCCTCTTCCTTGGGATATCCTGTTTCCTCTTCCTTGGGATATCCTCTTCTCCAGTCTGGAGCCATATTCTATTCCTAAGCTCTGTGGTTGTACAGATTGTAGCCTACCTACTGAAGGCTTGAAGGCCTAATGATAATATCTAACATTTATATTTTGGGTCTGGGTTACCTCACTTAGGATTTTTTTTGTCCATCTCTATTAATTTATCTCTGAATATAATGACTTTATTTTTAAATAACTGCATAACAATATCCCATTGAGTAGATGTGACACATTCTCATTATCATTCATCTGTTTCTAATTTCTGCCTACTATGTACAGAGAAGCAATGAAGATGGATGAACAAGTGTCTCTGTAGTAGGATGTAGAGTCCTTTACATATGAGCTCGAGCGGTCTAGCTAAATCCTGAGGTAGATCAATCCCCATCTTTCTGAGAAATGGCCACATTGATTTCCAAAGTGTTTGTAAACTTTCGCACTGCGACAAGCAATGGAAGAGTGCTCCTCCTACCCCACATCCTTACCAGAAAGAGCTGCCAGTTGTTTTTATCAATCGTGAAGACAGAATCTCAAAGTAGTTTTGATTTGCAGTTCCCCAATGACTGAGGATGTTGTACATTTCTTTAAGTGCTTCTCAGCCATTTGCTTCACCTTTTTAGGAGTGTCTGTTTAGATCCTTACAACATTTTTCAATTTGGGTTGTTTTCTCCATGTCTTGTTTATTTTCAGTATTATTTACAAGTTAGCTATTAACCATCTATTGGATGTGTAGTTGGTAAAGACTCTTTCCCATTCTGTAGCCTGCTGCTTTCTTTGGATGGTGGTTTCCTTGGCCATACAGAATCTTCTCATTTATTAATTGTTCTCAGTGCCTGTGCTATTGATGTCCTATTAGAAAGTCTTTCCCTGTGCTGATAATTTAAGATTATTCCCCATTTTCTCTTTTAGTAGAATGAGAATATCTGACCATATATTGAGGTCCTTGAGTCATTTGGAGTTGAGTTTATAAATATGGATTGATTTGCATTCTTCTCTATGCAGCCACCTAGTTAGTTAGTCCAGCACTATTTGTTGAAGATCCTATCTGTTTTCCAATCTATTTTTCTGGCTTCTTTGTATAAAATCAGAAATTTATAGGTGTGTGGATTTATTTATGGCCCTTTAGTTCAATTCTGTTTGTTCATATGTCTGTTTTTATGCAACACCATGTTGTTTTGTTACTATAAATTTGTAGTACAACTTGAAATCAAGAATGGTGGAACTTCTAGGAGGTCTTTTACTAAACAGGATTGTTTTAGTGGCCCTGATTATTTTGTGTTTCCATATGAAACTGAAAATTGCCTCTGAATTTCTGCAAAGAATTGTGTTTGAAAGAGTATTGATGTACAGCTAGCTTTTGGTAGGATGGCCATTTTCACGGTCTTGATGTTACAGATCCATGAGCAGGAGAGATTTTCCCCATCTCTTATGTATTCTTTACTTTCTTTCTTCACTATCTTAAAGAATTTATTATGCAAGTCTTTCACTTGCTTAGTTAGAGTCATACTAACATATATGTATGTGTATATTTCTTTGTATACAAAATATATTTTATATACAAATAAATACATTTATGTTTGTATATAAGGAAGTTACTGATTGCTGTGTCAATTTTTTTCTTGTTATATTATCAAAGTGTTTTATCAGCTGTAAAGGTTTCCTGGTAGAGTTTTTGGGTCTTTAATGTATAAAATCCTAACATCTGTAAATAGAATTATTTAGTATTAATATTTTATGCCATTTATTTGTGCATGTGAGTGTGAGAGAGACACAGATACACACACACACTCTCTCTCTCTCACACACACACACAACACACACACACACACACACAGAGATATTTCTTCCTTTCGTTCTTTCAGTCATACCATTAAGACTGTAATATGAGATCTCTTTAATTTTTATATATAGACACTTAGTGCTATGAACTTGTCTCTTAAAACTGCCCTTATAGTTTTGCTGCATAGTTTTGAATATCTTTTGTTTTTATATTCATCCAGTTCAAAAGATGTAATCTTCATCTCAATTTCTGTCTAGGCCTGTTTTTCATTCAATAATGAATTGTTCAGTTTCCACAAATTTATATACTTCTTGCTGTTCCTGTTATTGCTGTCCAGATATAAACCATGATAGTCAGATGGGATCTAAGATGTCATTTCAATTTTATCTTTTTAATTTTTTAATTTTGTCTTTTGAGATTTGCTTCATGTCCAAGTATGTGTTTAATTTTTGAGGAAGTATCATGAGATACTTATAAGAGGGTATATTCTTTGTGTTTGGGTTAAGTGTTCATATGTATAAAATTATAAAAATAATAAATATAGATCACATGGACATATTTATGTAGATAATAAATATGTTTATATTTTTATTTATAGATATTGCACACACATACACATACACATGCATGTTTATTTGATATATGAGGCTATTTAACTCCATCATTTCTGTTTCGTTTTTGTCTGCATTACCACTTTATTGGTCAGAGTGGAGTACTGAAGTCACCCACTACTAGTGTGTGAGGGTCAGTATGTAATTTCATAGGTAATAGTGTTTCTTTAATTAACTTTGGTGCCCTTGTGCTTTGTACATATATGTTAAAAATTGAAATACTTTGATGAATATATAGTTTCCTTTCCCATATCTTTTTGTTATTTTTGGTTTGATATATATTTTGTCAGATTTTATTATGATTATGATTATGATTATGATTATTGAATCTCTTTTTACATTTTAGTCATATTCCCCTCCAGGTCTACCCTCCGACAGTTCCTCATCTCATTTCTTCTCTCCCATTTCCAAGAGAATGTCTCCCTCTCATGAGACCTCCCCACTCCCTGGGGCCTCAAGTTTCTCAAGGGTTAGGTGAGCCTTCTCTCACTGAGGCCAGACCAGGAAGTCCTCTGATGTATGTGTGTCATGGGCCTCATATCATCAGCTGGTGTATGCTGCCTGGTTGGTGTTTCAGTGTCTGAGATGTCAGGAGTCCAGGTTAGTTGAGTCTGCTGGTCTACTTGTGTGGTAGCCCTCCTTCTCAGCTTCTTCCAGCCTTTCCCTAATTCAACCACATGGGTCCTGGCTTCTGTCCATTGGTTGGGTGTAAGTATCTGCATCCTGTTTTGTCAGATGCTTGTTGGTCCTCTCAGAGGACCGCCATGCTAGCTTCCTGTCTGTAAGCACACCATAACATTAGTAATGGTGTCAGGCCTTGGAGCCTCCCCTTGAGCTGGATCTTAATTTGGGATGGTTACTGGACCTCCTTTCCCTCAGGCTCTTCTCCATTTTTGTCCCTGCAGTTCTTTTAGACTGGGAAATTCTGGGTCAGAGTTTTTGACTATGAAATGGCAATATTAAAATGGTTATTCCTGTTTTTTTTTTCTTTTACTCTGAAGTGATATCTATCCTCTATGCTAAGATTTATTTCTTGGATGCAGCAGAAAGATGGGTCCTGCTTTTAAGCCCAATCTGTTAGTCTATATTCTTTTACTGGGAAATTTAGACCAGTAGTTTTATCAATGGGCAGTGTTTATTGATTCTGTTATGATGTGGGTTATTTCCTCCTTTTTGATTTGCTAGTCTGGTTCAATTTAGTCCTCTTTTCTTGAGTATGGTTAACCTCTTCAGATGGGAATTTTCCCCTGGCACCTTCTGTAGAGTTAATTTGGTAGACAGATATTACTTAATTTGGTTTTGTCATGGAATGGTTCCTCCCCTCTGGGTATTGTTATTGATAGTTTTGCTGGATGTAGTAATCTGGATTGGCATCTGTGGTCTCTTGAAGTTTGTAGAACATCTTTTCAGGTCCATATTAGCTTTGAGTGTGTCCACTGAAAGGTTAGGTATTATTCTCATAGCTCTGCCTTTATGTGACTTGACTTGCTTTTTTTTTTTTTTCTTTTTCTTGAAGGCTTGAAGGTTTGAAGGTTTTAGTATTTTTTTTTTGCTCTGTATGCTTAGTGTTTGAATTTTTATGTGTCATGGGGAATTTCTTTTTTGATCCTGTCTATTCAGTGTCTGCTATACTTCTTGACCTTGATAGGAGTCTCATGCTTTATGTTAAGAATATTTTCTTCTATGGTTTTGTTGAAAATATTTTCTGTGCTTCTGACTAGATTTATTCTTCTTTCTCTATTTTTATTATTCATATATTCTGTCTTTTCCTAGTGTTCAAGATTTCCTGGATATTTTCTGCCTGGACTTACTGGTCCACATGAAGGAAGATAGCTGGGTTCTCAGCTAGGTGAAGTTCCCGGAGAACAGAGGTGAGGTGGGAGAGGTCTCTTTTTCTTTAAGTGTTGTTGATGCTGCTGCTGCTGCTGCTGCTGTTGTTGCTGCTGCTTTTGTGTGTCTTGAGTTTAAACGAATATAAAGAATTTTTTCTATAACAGGAAAAAGCAGAAATATTGTTTATAAAAATTTCTTTTTATCAGCATTTATTTTAAAAATTTAACTGAAGACTGAATCCAAAGGCCTTTTTGTCTGGAGAAAAGCATAGTTGCAAATAGTTTAAACGTATGGCATGTATGTATTTTTTCTAAATATTTAAATACAACCTGGTCAGTCTTCTCAGTCTTTATTTTCAAGATTAGCCATTTGATATTGGAAACAATTTGATATATTCTTCCCCAGCGAAGACTAGTTCTCCTACTCCCAGAGTTCCCTAGTCACTTTTGGTCTTTATCTAGGGTTGAGGCCACATGAACTTCCTTTCTTTTACTATAGACATCTATTGGTGTCATCCCTGTTCTGATCACTTTTAGACAGCCATGTTGGTGTGACTGTATATGTGAAGCGTCTCTGACACATCCAGGAGACACAATCTCCCAGCAGCCTTCCTATTTCTCTGGCTCTTACAGTCTTTTTACTCTCTCTTCTACAATGATTCCTGAGACCTTGGTGTAGAAGTTGTGTTGTAGATGTTCCAAACATTAGGACTGGGCCCTACAAGTCTGTATTTGGATCTGTTGTGGTGTCTTGTAATGGTCTCTTTCTGTGACAAATAGTGTTTCCTTACTGAGGGGTGAGAGCTATACTTTAGAATGTTTTAGGGATTAAACTGGCTTAGTAAAGTGGTAATCATTGGCTTTCTCCGAGATCCATGATTTATTTTTATTTTATTTTATTTTTCTTGGATATTTTATGTGTTTACATTTCAAATATTATCCCCTTTCCTTCCTCTTCTATACCCCTCCCCTCACCCCCTGCTTCTATGAGGATGCTCCCACTACCACCCACCCACTCCCAACTCAAAGCCCTGGTATTTCCCTACGTTGGGGAAATGAGCCTTCACAAGATACATGACTTCAATTACCAGGAGCTGGTAATTGGATGTTTCCTGTACCAGGCACGCTTTTCTTCTTGTTGGGTGTGTCTTAAGTCCAATTAGAGAGCTGTTGTTTACCTCTGAAGTATGCATCTGACTGTTGCAGCCTAGCCCTATCACATCATGCTGGTCATTACTAAGTTTTATAGGCATCATAGCTCGGTGGACTGTTGGTTCCCTCTCCCCTGGAAGCTCACATGGTGCCTCTGGGTACTATGAAAGCTAGTCATAAATGAGAAGGTGTCTTAGTCAGCGTTTGTATTCCTGGACAAACCATCATGACCAAGAGGCAAGTTTGGGAGGAAAGGATTTATTCAGTTTACACTTCCTCATTGCTCTTCACCACCAAAATAAGTCAGGACTGGAACTCTCTCTGGTTAGGAGGCAGGAGCTGATGCAGAGGCCATGGAGCGATGTTACTTACTGTCTTGCTTCCCCTGGTTTGCTCAACTTGTTCTCTTATAAAACCCAAGGACTATCAGCCCAGGGATGGCACCACCCACAATGGGCTGGGCCCTCCCTGCCTTGATCACTAATTGAGAAAATGCCTTACAGCTGGATCACATAGAGGCCTTTCCTCAAGGGCGACTCCTTTCTGATAATTCCAGCCTGTGTCAAGTTGACATACAAAACCCGCCAGTACAGAAGGCGTCCAGTTCAGAATCTGCATCAATTCCTCTGGATTTCCCTTTTAGCTGTATGAACATGAAGGAATTTTTTAAGGTTTCCATGTCTCATCACTACCTCTAGACTGGGAAAAATAATGGTGTCTTTTCTATAAGGTTGTTAAAAGTACAGAGTGAATGCAACTGCCCAATATTAGATAATTAACACATAGAAAATGACACATGTATATGTTTAAGTATCAAATATTGTTAATGATAAGAAGGTCTCTAATAAAGAGTTCCCCTCATCTCATAATAATAACTGCCCCTCCCACAGTGTTTGGAGGAAGAAAGCAATGTGTAAGCAATGCTGTTTCTTTCCTGGGAATAATGATTACCTCACTTAGAATGTGAGCCCTCCCAATGGCTCTTATTTTTTTAATGTAAAATATGAAGGATCTTGAAAGTTTGAAAAAGTAATATGTTCAGCAAAACTAAATCCTTTGACCACATTTTATACAGTCCAATATACAGAGATTATTTTATATTTATACAGTCTGATATATAGAGATTGTTATTGGTGTTTTTCAGCTTCTTGTAGTCTATCTTATCAACAAATAATATGACTTCTGAAGGTCAAAATGAAATAAAAATATTTTCCATCAGCCAGTTCTGTCTCTTTTAAATGACAAAGTGTCTGGCAATTGCTTTACTGAAAATTTAATTTTCTTTTCATATCTTTCATGCTCCGTGGTTATATAAATGACTGTGTCTACAATCATGCTTTTTCCCTAGATAAAAGCCCTTTGGGTTCAGTCATTGGTTGAACATTTAAAATAAATACTGATAAGAGTTTTTATAAGCAACATTTTGCTATTTACATATTCTTGTTACAGTAAAATTCTTTATACCATCTTAAAATTAACTTTCTCTGTCAAATCTTTTCATATTGTTGTTGTTCCAAATTTGTTTTCTCAACCTCATTGTATTGATTTTTTTTTAATAGAATGAAAGAACTAGGCAGTATGTAAGTATAAAATAAACGAGCTGTTTTAAAAATATGAGAGAGTTTTCATAACCATTTGCTGATTGAACTGGATGTTTCCTCACTTAAATGTAAACTCTATGTTGCACTGCAGTTAAAACAGGCATATCCATGTTTTTTTCTTCAGAAAAGATTATTTAATTATCACTTAAAATAAAATATACTCAAATATAACTCTGAGCAGTTTTGATGTTTTGTGTCAATATTATAAAGAAAACACTATTTTCTTATAATTTTTGTATAATTATCAATAATATTTACATATTCCCTTTAAAAACATCTTACAAGTTCCTGGACAGAATACCAATGGTTCAGGCTCTAAGATCAACAATTGATAAATGGGACCTCATGAAATTAAAAAGCTTCTGCAAGGCAAAGAACACTGTCAATAGGACGAATCCGCAACCTACAGATTGTGAAAGAGTTTTCACCAACCGTATATCTGACAGAGGGGCTGATATCGAAAATTTACAAGGAACTCAAGACACCCCAAATAACCCAATCAAGGGTGGGGCACAGAGCTAAACAGAGAATTCTCAACAGAAGAATCTCAAAAGGAAATGCAAATCAAAGCAACTCTGAGATTCCGTCTTCCACTCATCAGAATGGCAAAGATCAAGAACTCAAGAGACAGCACATGTCTGCAGGAACGTGGAGAAGTGGGGAACACTGTTCCGTTTGCTGGTAGGAGTGCAAACTCGTACAACCACTTTGGAAATCAATCTGGTGTTTTCTTAGAAAACTGGGAATAGTTCTGCCTCAAGATCCAGCTATACCACTCCTGGACATATACCCAAAAAGATGCTCCAACGTATAACAAGGACACATGCTCCACTATGTCCATGGCAGCTTTATTTGTAATAGCCTGAAGCTGGAGACAACCTAGATGTCCCTCAGCTGAAGAATGGGTAAAGAAAATGTTCTACATCTACAAAATGGAATACTGTATAGCCATTAAAAGGCAAGACATCATGAATTTTACAGGCAAATGGATGGAACTTGAGAATATCATTCTGAGTGAGGTAACCCAGTCTCAAAAGGATATGCATAGTATGGACACACTTATAAATGGATATTAGCCACAATATACAGTTACTATGTTATAACCCACAGACCCAATGAAACTAAACGAGAAGAAAGGCCCAATCAAGGAAGCTTGCCTCTCACTTAGAAAGAGGAATAAAATAGCCAGAAGAGGCAGATGGAGGGAGGGGACTGGGAGGAATGGACAATGGTGAGGGGAATGGGGAGATTCAGGATCAGGTGTGTGGGAGGACAGAAGAGATGGCCAAATAGCCATGAAAATGAATGGAAGTCTGCAATTGACAGGGGTGAGGAGGCGAGACATGGCCTGGAACAAGGAGGTCCTCAAGAATCAGTGGGGGTGACCTTAGCTGTGACTCACTACTTTGGGGACATGGAAACTGAAAAGGCCACCTCCTGTAGCCAGACAGAAACCCCAATGGATAGAGACACTAAACCATCCACAAAACTTTCAACCCAAAATTTATCCTGTCCACAAGAAATGCTGGCACAGGGAAGAGAGCGGAAACCGACGGAGTGGCCAACCAAAAACCAGCCTAACTTAGGCGCATCCCATGGCCAATCCCTAATATTATTAATAATATGTTGTTATGCTGCAGACAGGAGCATGTTGTCTTCTTAGAGGCTCTACCTGGCAGCTGACTCAAACAGATACAGATACCCAGAGCCAAACAGTGGACAAAGCCTGGGGATTCTTACAGAAGAATAGGAGGAAGGATTATGGGCCCCAAGAGGATAGGAACTCCATGGAAAGATCAATAGAGTCAACTATTGATCAAGGGTCCTGGACTCTTGGGGCTCTCAGAGTCTGAACCACCAACCAAAGAGCACACACGGGCTGGACCTAGGCCTCCCACCTTTATGTAGTAGATGTGCAGCTTGGTCTTCATGTGGGTCCCAAACAACTGGAGTGGGGGCTGTTCAAAAGGGACTGCCTGTATGTGGGATAAATTCTACTACTAGCTGGGCTGCCTTGTCTGAACTCTGTGGGAGAGGAAGTGCTTAGCTCCTCAGAGAATTTAAGTGCCAGGGTAGGGGGGGGGATGCCCATGGGCCCCCACCTGCCTAGAGGGATGGTAAGGGGTAAAAGGTAAGGGATATGGGAGTGGGTTACTGGGAGGGGGCAGTGAGTAGGATTTAAAGTGAATAAGTTAAAAAATTAAATTAAAAGACCATGGTTGATTCATGTTTCCATGTAGCTCAGGATAGCCTCAAATTCACTACGTTGGCAAGGTTGGCCTTCGCCTTCTGATATTCCTGTCTCTATCTCATGAATGGTGGGACAGGAGAGATCACCTGCTAAAATGTGGAATTTTCTGTAAATAGACCTTTGTTCCTTTCATTACCCAGAGTTCATTTAGATACTTTTCCCATTGAAGTGATGCAGTAGGATGTGCTTTTCTGAAGGAAGATTCCTTTCTGTTGGTGTTATTTTCTTAAAGGTCCAGTACTGATAGTATTTCCCAAACCATTTAGTTTTAGTTAATATTCTCACTCTGGTGAAGGGTGGAATGAGAGAGAGAGAGAGAGAGAGAGAGAGAGAGAGAGAGAGAGGAAGAGAGGCAGGGAGGAATAGAGGAAGGTTGGGTGATAGAACAGGTGTAACAACTGAGATGTATGTGTAAGTTTTACATTTACTCCCACAAAATTCATGTCATACACTGATACAAATGTCTCTTTAGCTTCCCCAGTAGAATTTCCATGACAGAAAATAAGTATTTGAAAATAGTCAATATTTTTATTGCCTAATGACATACCATAATATTTTGTCATCAAAGCTTCTTGGGGGAAAAATGAGATTGGTAAGAGATGTGAAAGGAAGAAAAAGAAAATCAGGCTGGGATTCCAGAGAGGACCAAGAACTATCCTTCTCAGGCTGAACCTATTCTAGAAACTTCTCAGGCTAAATGCAGACTAGAAACTAGGCCAGGTGCTAGAACATGTTCGGGGCTGGGCACTTCAAAGTAACCTTGAAAAGCTATACAGCTTTTGGGCTAATATACACTCATCAGTGAGTACAATACCATGTGTGTTTTTCGTTTTTTCTGTGATTGGGTTACCTCACTCAGGACGATATTTTCTACTTCATTCCATTTGCCTACGAATTTCAGAAGTCATTGTTTTTGATAGCTGAGTAGTACTCCATTGTGTAGATGTACCACATTTTCTGTATCCATTTCTCTGTTGAAGGGCATCTGGGTTCTTACCAACCAACCAACCAGAACTTCCAGGGACTAAACTACTACCCAAGACTTCTACATAGACTGAGCAATGGCTCCAATTGCATATGTACCAAAGGATGGTCTTGCTGGGCACCAATGGAAGGAGAAGCCCTTGGTCCTGCCGAGGTTGAACCCCCAGTGTAGGGGATTGTGGGGGGTGGTAAAGGGGGGTGGATGGGAAGGGGAACACCCATATAGAAGGGGAGGAGTAAGGGTTAGGTGGCTTCCAGGAAAGGGAATAACATTTGAAGTGTAAATAAGAAATACCCAATTAAAAAAAATAGAGAGAAAAAAATAAAAAGACATTTCTTTTGTAAAGAAAAAAAAAAGAAAGAAAAAGAAAAGAAAATCTATACAGGCCTAGAAAGTCTGTCTGTTAGGACGGTTAGTGGAGGGAACCTCACTGAATTAAGCCCCCATGCTGAAAGCTGGAATGAATTTCTTGTGCTAGGCACACCAGACATGAGCTGGGACTTGTCAGCAACTTAAGGTATGAACTGAAGCCACTTAAAGTATGTCCCTTCATGCACCCAGGTGTCTTCAGGCACTTGAGGCTCTGAGGTAATGGTTTGGGGAAGGAGTCCGTTCAGCTTGATATGCTATGCTCTTTGTTTCAAACATTTCTCCAAACATTCCATCACGTGGGTGTTATCGACACACAGATTGTTGGAATATTAGAAAATGATATCGCTTTAATGGAAAGTTCTATAACTAGGGTCATCAACCATCTTCTTTTATATGAAAAGGCTCTGTTCTCACACCCTAAATCCAGCTTCCAAAGAAACAACTTAGTTCTAGGCAAACCAAGAGACTTGGCCACCCTAAATAATTACTTGGAAATGATACTTTTTCTAGCTCTAGGGTTTCTTTGTTTTCCTTAGAAATATTTTTATCTGAGATTACTGATAACATAGGAAATGTTTTCCAACTTTTGGCAACACTGTGGCCCAATATAAACAGTCTTTGCATTGGTGTGGGGGACAGATAAACTATGGTTCTTTCTTTTTTATATTTGTGAGACTCTTTTCTCTGTGTGCGTAAAATGCTTTCTAAATGTCTCAATAATCACAACGTCCATGTTGGTAGGGAGCCAAAAATTATAACTTCATGTAGTGAAGGTACTTGTCACTCAAATCATGACATATTACTTCATTTAATATGGTTTTATGGCAGCCATTTGAAGCTGGGTGGGTTTTGAAAAGGGACTAGTAAATAAACAAAAACACCATATGGAACATAAATGCATCCGTTCAAATGAAAAATATTGACCATGACATTTAAGATAGAACAGCATATGGTAAATTTTCTTCCATTTTTATTTACAGTACAGTTTCAAATGCTCTGCATCTTAGGCAAACATTTAAGGCTTCTCAAGCCATATACATACATACATACATGCATACATGCATACATACATACATACATACATACATACATATGCAGGAATAGACCTATTCAGAACTGAGGGGAGGTCAGAGATGATTTGGCCTTCAACAGCGATAATTCAGCTTGCCAGCTGCTTTATCAGATAAGGGTGGCTACCGTGAACTAGTGACAAGCTTCCTGGACTGAATTTTCACCTCTTTTACTGTCCCATTGATTATGGAAGATAGACAACAAGTCCTTTCTTCACTCCAGGACTTGTTCTTATATCTTCAAAATGGTGGGGTAGAATTGAGTATTTGTGGGGCGACCTCAGGTTCTGAGATAATGAAGCCCAGGCACTTAGAGAGTTTGGTCTCAGGTAGGGTAAAAAAGGCAAGCTCCAAGTAGGAATCTTCACATGCGTCTTCTAATGCATTTCCCATGTGATTTCTGCACAGGTGAGCTTTTAAAACAATTTAACAAATTATTCTTCTCTTGTAGGTAGGATCTGATAATAAACGCAAAAGAAAACTTGCCCATTCAGGATGAGCTACATTGCAGACCATGTACCTAGACAAAGTGCCAAGCTTTTGTCTTCCTCCGAGATGTGAGAGTACCTGCTTTCTCTTTTCCTTAAGGATTGATTGGGTCTTCTGAAGTTTATGAGTGAAGTCAGCAAGTTCTAGGAGCACAGAAATAAGGTGTGAATTCTTTACATTTGAATAATTGGAACACACACACACAGACACACACAGAGACACACACACACAGACACACAGACACACACAGAGACACACAGACACACACAGACATACACACAGACACACACACACACAGACACACACACAGACACACACACAGACACACACGCACACACACAGACACACATAGATACACACACAGACACACACAGACACACAGACACACACACACACACACACACACACGTATTACACATAGTTTTTCTTCCTTCATCTCCTCCTGGGTTCTCCCTACCTCTGTATCCTTCCAAATTCATACCGTCTTTCTATCCTTCTTAGGAAGACCAACAGGCAAATTGAAAGGAGAAGCAAAGGAGACTAAGATAAAACGAACAATTAAAATAGAAAACACAAGAGACAAAGAGAGCACAGTAAGTCCATAAACGCACATAGATACACACAGACAAAACCCATGAACACACAACATCAGGGATCATAATATACAAGCAAAATCCCAGGAAAATTAGAGGGGGGGAGGGAGGGAGGGAGGGAGGGAGGGAGGAGAGAGAGAGAGAGAGAGAGAGAGAGAGAGAGAGAGAGAGAGAGAGAGAGAAACTTCAAATAAAGTAATAAGAGACAAACAAACAAACAACCCAAACTTTAAAAATACCTGAGTTTGTTTTGTGTTGGCCATCTACTCCTAGGAATGGGGCCTGCCCTTCATTGTGGTTTGTACACCCAGAGAGAGTCACGTGGAGAAATCATTTCTACCCCCTGAGAGTGGTTGTTAATTGGAGATGGTTCGTGGTTGGGGATAGGAGCTCTGTTGGATCTCTGCCTCAACACTGGCTCCCAGCCGGTTTGGATCTGTGAAGACCCTAGTGTATGCTGCCACAGTCTCTGTTGTTCAAATGTGTGTTCTGTCTGGAAGAGACTGTTTTCTTGATGTCATCATTCACTCCAGTTCTTACAATCTTTCTGTTTACTCCTCAACAACATTTCCTGAGCCCTGAGGGGAGGGTTTCGATGAAGACATCCCATTCCTCTAGATATTGTGATTGATAGTTTTACTGGGTATAGTAGTCAGGGCTAGCACATCCGTAGTATTTTGGAGTTGTAGAACATCTGTCCACACTCTTATGTTTTTCAGTGTCTCCATTGAAAAGGCTAGTGTTATTCTGATAGGTCTGCCTTTATATGTTACTTGGTCTTTTCCCCTTGCAAGTTTTCATATTTTTTCCTTGTTCTGAATGTTTTGTGCTTAGATTATTATATGTTGTGAGAATTTCTTTTCTGGTCCTGTCTGTTTTTGTATTTTGATAGGCATGTCCTCCTTCTATGGTTATTTTCTTCCATTATTTTGTTTAAAATATTTTTGTGCATCTAACCTGGGTTGTCTCCTCCTCCTCCTTCTCCACCTCCTCCTCCTTCTCCTCCCTTTCCTCCTACTCCTCCTTCTCCACCTCCTCCTCCTCTTCCTCCTCCTCCTCCTTCTCCACCTCCTCCTCCTTCTCCTTGTCTTCCTCCTCCTCCTCCTTCTTT